>NC_073313.1:250668831-250790558 GCF_027595985.1 Sorex araneus | reverse complement strand
GGTGCCCGGTGGCGGTGGCAGGAGCCGGGAGCCTGGCCTGGCCAGCGCGCATTTGGTCAGCAGGCTGGCGTGGGCTGCTGGCCTGACCCTGGCAGGCGCTGCTCTCTGCTCCCTGGGGTCTGCCCTAAAGGTCACTGTCCCTGCTCCCCGCGGCTGACTTTTTGCTGGAACCCCAGGAAGAGGACAGCGGGAGAGGGCCCCCCGGCCACAGCCTGGGGTGTCCTGGGAGCTTGTGGGTCTGCAGCCAGAGTGGCCCTGACCCCAGCACCCCTGTCTCTCCCTGTCTCTCGTGAAGCCCACCGGGGGGAGAAGAGCACTGAGCTTCACTGAACTGGGAGGCCGCCCGCCGGAAGTTTGACTTCTCCATCCCTCTCCCCCTGACTGCTTCGCTGGGTGCCCCAGGGCTGCGGGGAGGGGGCTGGAGGTCCCCTGAGCCTGTTGAGTTTCCTGTCTTGTAAGATGATGGAGGCGGGGGGGGGGGCGTTGACGGGGGGGCCCACCCTCACAGGCCCTTCCGCTCCCCAAAGACCACCGGTGTTTAGAGATCCTTCGGCTCAGCTGATGTCTGTCTTGCGGTGGGAAATGGGGGTCCAGGGTCCAGGAGGAAGGAGCAGCAGTGTGTGTGTGTGTGTGTGTGTGTGTGTGTGTGTGTGTGTGTGTGTGTGTGTGTGTGTGTGTGTTGTGTGTGTTTGGGGAGGGGGGTGCAGCTCTGATTTCTATCTCAGGCTCAAGACCCCCTCCCATGCTCAGGCCACCCCAGGCCCCAGTCCCGGTGACACATGGGGGACCTGGGGGGTCTTTCACTTACTAGCATCACAGTGGTGGAGGCGCCCCTGGGTGAGGTGGCCTGTGCATGGTCACCTCTCTCCCTCTGTGTGTCTCTCTGTCTCTGTCTCTGTCTCTGTCTGTCTCTGTCTCTGTCTCTCTGTGTCTCTCTGTCTCTGTCTCTGTCTCTGTCTCTGTCTCTGTCTCTGTCTCTCTCTCTCTCTCTCTCTCTCTCTCTCTCTCTCTCTCTCTCTCTCGTCTGCAGAGGCAGAGTTTGGAGGTGACGTGAGGTCCCTTTAGGGACGGGTGGGTAGGCGGCTCCCTTGGGACACATCTTTTCTCTGCTCTGGGTTTGCACCGGGAAGTCAGAGGATGGGCAGGTGTGTCTGCTGCGTCTGCGCCCGCCAGCCCCTGCGTGTCTGGGGGTGCCGGGGGGGGGCGGGGGCACCTCCCGCTGGGAGCCTGTTGCTTGGGTGGGCCGTCCCCTGCCTTCTGCTCAACATGTCTCTCCAGCACGGCGTCAATTCAATCCAGAGGCGGGTGGTGGCTTTTCTCAGCCCATCTTCAGAGCCCCCCGAGGAAGCCCCTTACCACTGGGCAAACTCTACAGGCTGGGCTGGATACAGGGCAGTGGACAGGACCCTTGGCCTGGCTGGGCGCCAGGATGGTCGCAGACACCCTCTCTCGGGACCCTCTGCTGGTGTTTGAACCCGGCTGCCCAGGTTCTCCACCAGCCTCTCCGTTGTCCTCAACCCTCCCTCCTGTCACACTGAGCTGGCTCCTTCCTGGGCTCCCTCGCTCCCCTCTCCTCTCTCCTGCAAGGAGCGGGCACTCTCTGCAGACCCCAGACGGGGAGACCTGGAAGGGGCGCCTTGGTTGTTAGAGGTGTGGTTCTCAGAGCCTCATGGACGCCCTCTGCGGTGTCTGAAATCATGGTGCTGGCCCGTCGGAGGTGTTGCTGGGGAGTCTGGTGGCCAGGGGCGGGGAGGACCGCAGGGTCAGCTTTGGCTCCGCCAGTTTACAGAGACGGCCCCTCTCTGTGCCTCGCCTGTGCTACCAAGCATGCAGACCCGCGTTCCTCAACTTTTTAAAATTTTTTCTGTTTTGGTTTGCTTTTTTTTTTCTTTTTGAGCCACACCCAGCTGTGCTCAGGGCTTGCTCCTGGCTCACTGCCCAGGGCTCACTCCTAGTGGGCTTGGGGACGGGACCCTAGGGGGCTGGCATTCGAGCCTGGTCAGCTGCGTGCAAGGCAAATGCCCTCTACCTGCTGTGCCGCCGCTCTGGCCCCCTCCTCAGCCTTGGGATACCTCGGGCGGGCGTCTGTCCTGTGGACCTGACCGTAGCCCGCAGTTAAACCGAGACTGTAGAGCTGGTGGCTGTCAGCTTTTCTGCACCTGTGATGGTTGGAGACCACGGGTGTAAGTCTCACAATATTGGCTGGAGTGAGTGTGTCTCTTCCCGCCCCCGCCCCTGCCCCCGGACTGAAGCTTGGGGTCCACTGTGGATGCCTGATCGTCCACATCTTTTTTCTTTCCTTTTTGCATTTTGGGTCACACCCGGTGATGCACAGGGGTTACTCCTGGCTCTGCACTCAGGAATTACTCCTGGATGTGCATGGAGGACCCTATGGGATGCTGGGAATTGAACCTGGGTCAGCTGCGTGCAAGGCAAACGCCCTCCCCGCTGTGCTGTCGAGCCAACCCTCGATCTTCCGTATCTTTGGGCTGTCGTGGGAGAAGAGTGTTCTGGGGGCTGGCAAGCCCCCTCTCCAGCATCCTGGATGAGCTGAGGTCATGCAAAAAATGCGTGTGTGCCCGGGAATGCAATCTGTGTGGGCCAGCCTGTGCCCCTGTGCGGGGCTCACGGCTGCTCGAGAGACCAGTTAGCGGTGCCCGTCTGGGAGCTGGTGCTGGGGGCGGGGAGAGAGAGAGAGAGAGAGAGGCCTTTCCTCAGGGGGCTCACACAGCTGAGCACAGGTGTGCGCTCTCGGGCACACCTCACAGGGGCAGTGATGGCCAGCTGAGCTGACTCCGAGGGCTCAGGGCTAGGCAGGGAGAAGGTTCCGGGGGGCTTTCCCAGAGGTGGTCTGGGGAGCAGGGAGGGGCAGAGATTCTCAGGGATGCTGAGAGCTGCAGGCCCTGGGGGAGGAGACGGCATAGCCCAGAGACAGAGAAGGGCTGGAGAGATGGTGCAGCAGGGAGGGCGCTTGCCCTGCATGCAGCCGACCTGGGTTTGATCCCTGGCATCCCTTATGGCCCCCAGAGCCCTGCCAGGAGTAATTCCTGATGCAGAGCCAGGAGGAACCCCTGAGCATCGCCAGGTGTGGCTCCCTGAAACAAACAAACAAAAAAGCATAAAGAGAAGAGCTGGGTGTGCCCTGGGGGGCCTCGGGGCAGGTGGGCAGTGGAGCCGAGGGGTCTCTGGAGGGCCGGGCTTGTTTGGGGTCACACTTCACACTGTGGGTGGAGCCTGTAGGTAGACACAGAGCGGGGAGACATGGGGTGGGGGACGCAGCAGATCCGCAGGCTGCATTCACGCCTACCTGGTGACAGGCTCTGGCCCCACTAGGTGGCCAACGGGGCCACTAGAGGGCCCTGACCGAGTGGTCAGTGTGGCCAGCGCATCGCCTCCTGGCTCCTCTTCAGAATCATCCCTATCATCGCTCTGGTACCTGGACCCCAAAGAGTGACCCTACCCCAAAGGCAGCCCCTGCACGCCGCCCCCCCCCAGCACGTCTTCCTCCCCGCTGGCTGAGAGCACTGGTAAGGGAGCCTGGACCACACTCTCTCCTGCCCCTCCCCCCTCCTCCCAGGTCTCCTCCCACACACGTGACCTTGGACGACCCACTCCTGAGCCCATTTGGGGTGCCCGGGACTGGGGATGGGGGAGGCGTAGGTCCTGGTGGGCTTCCTGGAGTGGCTTCCTATTGGCCCCGCCTCGATTTCCCTGCTCGGGGCTGGCTGGTCATCGCCGTTGTTGTGGGTAATGTCTCATAATGAATTGTTTTTTTTTTCCTGCTGGACGTGCCCCCAGAGGACTTCTTAGCAGGAAGGGCCCTTCCTAAAAACCGGCATAAATCATCCACCCTTGCAGACAGGCCTCCGGGTCATCTCCTAGGGGGAGCTCTCTCTCTCTCTCTCTCTCTCTATGTCCCCCCCTTATTTCTCGTGGTTCGGACACTCTGTCCACATGGGGAGGACACAGTGGCCCCCCGCACTCCCCCACAGCTTGACCTGAGTGAGAGAAGAGCGGGGTCCTTAACCCCAGACCTCGAAGTGCCGACCCCACCCCTGGGATCAGACTTACTCTAGACACCCTCGGCCGGAGTGTACCCCCTCCCCCCGCACAAACAGTTAATGTGCTGGTCCCGACCCCACCCCAGAGGCTATGAAGGAAAGTCTCGAGTGGAGTGAGGGGAGAACCCCAGAAAAGATCTGGGTAGGGGCTGGAGCAACAGTACAGCGGGGAGGGCATTTGCCTTGCACGCAGCCGATCTGAGTTCAATCCCCGGCATCCCATAGGGTCCCCTGAGCACTGCCAGGAGTAATTCCTGAGTGCAGAGCCAGGAGGAACCCCTGAGCATCTCGCCGGGTGTGATCCAAAAAGAAAAAAAAAAAAACCAGAAGAGACAGGAGGCCTGGGTAACAATGCCTGGCCATGATCTTCACCAGCTCAGAGAGCCCCCACCCGCAGCCCCCCTGGTGCCTCTGGGAGGTGGGTGGGGGACTCAGCTCCTTCCCTGGCCGCGCGCTGGCCTGCTAGCACCCGCGCTCTGCCCAGTTTCCTGGAGGGCCTAGGGGGGTTGGTTCGTGTTCGAGTCAGCTGGGGATTTTCCTTGGAGCTTTCCAGAAGTATGACGAGCACATCTGGACACGGCCCTTGGTGCGCCCATTGGGCGTGGGGGTGCGGGGGGGGGCGGCCTGGAGCAGCTGCTGGGAAGGGCCGGGAGCCATTGTCAGACAAGGCGAGGGGGGCCTCGGGGGGCCGTGGCTTTCCTACAGACCAGGGAGAGGACGGGCCCCCGAGACAGGATTGGGGTGTGGGCACCGTGACCCCCTGTTCCCCGAAGTCCCCTCCCGTCATCCCCATGCTGGTCCCAGAGCCCAGCCGCCACAGTTCCTGCAGCCCCCTCCCCTCCCTTCCCTTCTCCCCTCCCTTTCCTCCCTCCCCTTGCCCATCCTTCCCTCTCCTCCCTTCTCTTCTCCCTCACTCCCTCTCTTACCCTCCCCTTCCTTTGCCATTCCCTCCCCTCCCCTCCCTTTCCCTTTCCTCCCTTCTCCTCACCATCCTTTCTCCCTTCTCTGCCCTCCAACCCGTCTGTCCCTTCTCCCCGCCCACACACACCCCTTCTCTTCCCTCCTTCCCCTTCCCTTCCTTCTCCTCCCCTCCCTGAACCTTCCCTCTGCACTCCTTCCCTCCCTGCTCCTCCTGGGAGCACTACTCCCTCTCTGAGACCGTTTTGACTCCAGCCGGTCATATCCGAGGGTCTCCTGGGAAGCCTGTGGGGACCCCCCCCCCCGACAGGCCTGGTCTTCTCAGCTTCAAAGCCCTTGAGTCACTGCCCTCACCCCTCCGGGAGGCCTCTCCTGCCCCACCTTCTCTCCTGGCTCGGCCCACTTCTCTGTTGACCTTCCCGCCCTAGCCGGGGTCGGAGCCCACGTTGCCTTCTGGCCGGCGGTCTGGCAGATAGGTCTGCGGGTGGGGAGAAGGGCGAGCGAGGCCGTGTTCACGGGCAGCGCCACCAGACACGCATCCCACGGCTCGGGGCTTTCTGCAAATCCTCCCGTTGGCCGGGCATGGCTGGGCGGAGCCAGGCTGGCCTCAGTTTTTCCCCTTGATACAAAAAAAAAAAAATCCCAGAAGCCCGGAAGGTGCAGGGCAGCTGGAGCAGCTGGCCAGCCAGGCCTCGGGCCCCGCCTTTGGGGACAGCGCAGACATTGCCACCGGGGTCAGGCCAGCTTGACTCCACGACACAAGTTACACCCCTGCGGTTATTGTTCTGCCACTGTTCTGATGTTCCTGCTGCAAACAGTGGCTGGTCCGGAAGGGCCCGGGGTGCAGGTAACGGGAATCCTTCCCGTGCCAACGGCCACCCTGGGCCTCCAGGGACCCCTCCGGGGCTCGCTCGCCAGAAGCTCTTCTTTCACGCTCCGGGTTAAGAGGAAAAGGCACACGGGGACACCGGGTGTGGCTGCCTTGGCTCCGCCCCCCTCAGCCCCTACCACCCCATGTCCAGTCTAGAACCCGGGGCCTCTGACCTTGGAGCCAGGCCGATGTGTCCATCTACTGCTTCTCACGGCTCTTGACTCTAGAGGGGACAGGAACACTGGACACTCCAGCCTTTGCCTCAGACCAGCTTGGAGTGGGGAGAGGGCTGGTGAGGGGAGGGTGTTCAAGAATAGAGGGGACCTCTGGCTTGGGAAGGGAGGGACACCCCAGCATCTCACTCATGGTTTGGGCTGCAGAGAGTGGGGCCCGGAAGGGCCTGTGCCCCCGACACACACACACACACACACACACACACACACACACACACACACACGCATACACACACCCCAGCCTGGGGACAGGGGGAGCATCCTTCACATTCCCGCTGCTCTGAGGGGGCCTGTCTCCAGGGGAACCTCTGCTCCAAGGGGAGGAGAGACTCCCGTCGTCCGCCCGTACCCTGTTCTCCTCCGGAAACAGCCCCTGGGCGTGTCTTTCTAGCAGAGGGAGAAGCCCTGTTCTTTGGAGGGATGGGGCGGGGGTGGGGGGATGGGGGGGTGGCTGTGGGAACAAGGACGGGCCAGTTGGGGGAGCAGCCGTGCGTGCGTGTGAGCTGGACCCGGCATAGGGGCTGGGCGGGAGGCTCAGACGGGGCTGGAGCTTGTTCTTCCAGGGGGCATCTCGGCCATCCCCAGTGGGTCGTGCAGCCCCACTGAGATCTCAGGGGCCCAGAGAGACCCGAGCGGGGCAGTGGGCCCTGGGTGCGTGTGTGGAAGTGGCCTTTGTGCTGGCTCTCGGTGATGCCGTTGGGTCTGCTTGGGCAGTGTGTGTGTGTGTGTGTGTGTGTGTGTGTGTGTGTGTGTGTGTGTGTGTGTGTGTGTGTGTGTGGACCTGTTTTGTGGTTGTCTCATTACTTGTTTTTATTTTTGGGCCACGGGCTTCTGTGTGTGTGTGTGTGTGTGTGTTTATTTTTAGGGGTTGCCCCTTCTGGCCTGAGGGCTGACCCAGCGCCTGGCAGGCCCTGTATTTTCTGAAATGTTTGTGGCTTTAAATTTAAGTCTTTTGGGGCTGGAGCGATAGTGCAGTGGGTAGCGTGTTTGCCTTGCATGTGACCGACTTGGGTTCAATCCCCGGCATCCCATATGGTCCCCTGAGCACCGCCAGGAGTAATTCCTGAGTGCAGAGCTAGGAGTAACCCCTGAGCATTTGTCGGGTGTGACCCAAAAGCAAAAAAAAAAAAAATTAAGTCTTTTTCAGGGGGTATTGTTGTCTCATGCATCTACTTCTTGTGTGACAGGGGCAGGGGGATGAGAGATGATAGTAAATAATAGAATAATAAAAAAATTTGTGTGCTCTCTGAAGCTCAGATTGAGTTCTGATTTTTAATTAGTTTGGTGTATTACTATTACCATTATTATTGTTAATGTGTGTGTGTGTGTGTTTCTGGGGGCCATACCTGTTTGTGCTCAGGGCTTGCTCCTGACTCAGGGGTTATTCCTGGTGGGCTTAGTGACCATAGGGGGTGCTGGGGATCGATGTAGGTCAGCCACATGCAAGGCAAGCACCCTACCCATTGCCCTATCCCTCCAGTCTGCATTAGTTTAATTTTGTTCTTTTCGTTGCTGTTGTTATTGGCTTTTGAGTCACACCACCTGATACTCGGGGTTTACGCCTGGCTCTGTGCTCGGGAATCACTCTTTTTTTTTTTTTTCTATTTCATGCTTTTTAAAAAATTTTACTTTTATTTTTTTATTAATTAGTGAGTCACCATGAGGGTACAGTAACAGATTTACACATTTTCATGCTTGTGTTTCCTTCATACAATGTTCAAGTTGGGAATCACTCTTGGTAGGACGGGGGAACCCTAACCGGTGTCCCTGGCTCAGCTGCTTCCAAGGCAGAGGCTGTCCCCGCTGTACTATCTCTCTGGCCCTAATTCTATTATCTCTTACTTAAACTTTTTCAAAAGAAGCTCTCATGTAAAACCCTAGCTTTGTCAGGTGCTACAGCTGCAAATAGGGGCTAGCACAACGGGGAGAGTGTTTGCCTTGTACGCAGACGACCTGGGCTAGATCCCCGGCATCCCATATGGTCCCCCAAGCACCACCAGGAGTGATTCCTGAGCACAGAGCCAGGAGTGACCCCGGAGCATTGCTGGGTGTGGCCCCAAAACAACAACAACAAAAGTCTGCAAATGAATGACTTCTTCCCAATCCTTAGCTTCTCCATCTCTGTTTCCTTTTATATATTAATTTTTGCAATGCTGGGGAGCAAACCTAGGTCCCATGTCTCCTTGACATGCCGCTGCTGTTGAGCCATATCCCCAGTCCCTTTGATTCAACATCTTTTATTATTATTATTATCATTATTATTATTATTATTACAATTATTTTGGCTTGTGGGTCACACCCAGCAGAACTCAGGGGCTACTCCCAGCTCTGTGCTCGGGATCACTCCCAGGCATGAGTCGGGTACACTCAGCCTTCAGACTCACCTCACCAGGCTGTCTCCCCACCTTTCAAAGGGGCAGGGGCACAGTGCTCCCAGACCCAGGATGAGAGCCGTGCAGGGAAGGCGTTGGCCACGTGCCTCTACACTGTTTTTATTGGGTCTTGCATATTTGTGTCCACACCCAAGCTTTCTGAGCAGGCTCCCAGCTAGCAGCTGGGCGGGTGTGCACCTCTGGGTGTCGGCCGGCTGCTCTGGGGGTGGGGGCAGGGGGGTGTCTCTCTGCCTGGTTTTTCACTGTGCCAGTGAGCGTCCAGGCTGCCGGTGTTTGTGCTGTGTGAGTGAGGGGGCTTTCTCCTCCTGACCACTGGGGGCTCCGCCTGGGGTGGCCGTGCATGTGTCTGCTGCGGTGTCCGCGGTGTCCACTGTACAGGGTGTGAAATCACGGAGTTCCCTGGGCGGGGTAAGCGCCTGGTCCCTGAGTCAACCCTTTGGCTCTGCGCCACCCGGCGCTCACTTTTTCCTTCCAGAGAAAGTCTGGCTCATGGATCCCAGAGCAATCCGCAGATGAAAATGACCCAGGGGACACCAATCCCTGATTACTCTCATCAGATTTTTTTTTTTTGGTACTGTTTTCAAAAAAGATTTAAAATGAGTGTTTCCAATGAGCCACAGCTGCGTATGGGCACCACATTTGACGGAGAATTAGAAGTCCCTGTAAATATATCTGCAAAGGGACGGCCTATTCTCAGCAGCATTTCAAACAACGCTGACCCTTCAGTGGTGTTTCTGATGCTTCAAACATATGTGTATGGAACTTGTAGATTTTTAATTCCTTTTTTTAAAAATCAAATTGTAAAGGCAATGTACACATCTTCCCCCCTCCTTTTTTTTTTTTTAATTGAATCATTGTGAGATAGACCCTTACAAAGCTGTTCTTGATTCGGTTTCAGTCATACAGTGTTCCAACACCCCTCCCTCCACCAGGGTATGTTTCCCAGTGTCCCCAATTCCCCCCACCCCACCTGCAGCCGCCTCTATGGCAGGCACTTCCCTCTCTCTCTCTCTCTCTCTCTCTCTCTCTCTCTCTCTCTCTCTCTTTCTCTCTCTTTCTCTCCTTTTCTCTTTCTTTCTCTCTTTCTCTCCTTCTCTCTCTTTCTCTCTCTCTCCTTTTCTCTCTTTCTTTCTCTCCCTCTCTTTCTCTCTTTCTTTCTCTCTCTCCTCTCTCTTTCTCTCTCTTTCTCTCTTTTTCTTTCTCTTTCTCTCTCTCTTTCTCGTTCTCTCTCTCTCCTTCTCTCTCTTTCTTTTTTCTTTCTCTTTCTCTTTCTCTCTTTCTCTCTTCTCTCTTTCTTTCTCTCCCTCTCTTTCTCTCTCTCTCTCTCTCTCTCTCTCTCTTTCCCCCCCCCCGCACCCCCTTTCGGCCATTGTGGTTACTGTGCACTCTTCTACTCTTCGATGAGCAAGATAATCTTCACCTCTGCAAACACATCTGATGATAAAACCCGTCACCCCCGTGACAGTCCCTGCTCTGTTGCTCTTGATCCAGGTTGTCCCACTCTGAAGCCCCTTGTTAGGACACGCATGCCCCCCCCCCCCACGTTCATAAGGAAAGCATGTCTCCTTGGGTGTCCCCTTGGTCATGGGACCCCGTCCTGACCCAGTGCTTCGAAGTCCTTGGGAAGCAAGAGGAATGGAAGCAGGCCGGGCCCGGCCCCCAGGACAGCCTCAGTCGCTCCCTGGAGCTTGGGAGGGAAGGGCTCTGCCCCAGGCCCAAGGTCCTCCCGCTTCCTGCGCCCTTCTGTCTTGGGACGGTGGGCTGGGGAGTCGGGTGGTCCAGGCAAGGCAGCTCTTAGCGCCCTTTCCCGAGAGAGCTGTCCCTGCCTCCCCCTGAGCCTTGCTCTCTCTCTCTCCTCCCCGCCCCCCTGCAGAGGTGGTGGGACACACCCAGGGGCCGCTGGACGGGAGCCTGTACGCCAAGGTGAAGAAGAAGGACTCGCTGCCCGGCAGCACCGGGGCTGGCGGTGCCCCGCGGCCCGCCCTGTCGGCCACCCCCAACCACGTGGAGCACACCCTCTCGGTGAGCAGCGACTCGGGCAACTCCACCGCGTCCACCAAGACCGACAAGACCGATGAGCCGGGGCCCACGCCCACGGGAGCGCCCGTGTCCCTGAGCCCCGAGGAGAAGCGCGAGCTGGACCGGCTGCTCAGCGGCTTCGGCCTGGAGCGGGAGAAGCAGGGCGCCATGTACCAGGCGCGGCAGCAGCAGCATCAGCATCAGCACCTCCGCGCACGGCCCGCGGGGGCCGCCCCCGCCGCCGCCGCCAACAACGCCGCCGCCCCGCCCACCGGCCGCCACGTGGTCCCGGCCCAGGTCCACGTCAACGGGGGCGCCTTGGCCACCCCCGAGCGGGAGACGGACATCCTTGACGACGAGCTGCCCCACCAGGACGGGCAGAGCGCGGGCAGCCTGGGCACGCTGTCCTCCCTGGACGGCGTGGCCACCCTCAGCGAGGGCGGCTACCTGGAGGCTGCCCTGTCCCCGCTCACCAATGGCCTGGACAAGCACTACCCGGCGGCGGAGGCCATGGTCAACGGCGGGGGCTACCCCTACGAGCCGGCCGGCCGGGTGCTGCCCGCTCACCTGGCCCCCGTGCGGCCCTCCTACTCCGCGCAGGAGGGCTTAGCCGGGGGCTACCAGTGGGAGGGGGGCCACCGCCCCGCCTGGCCACAGCCAGGGGCCACCCCCCACTATGGCCAGGACCCCAGCAGCGGGATGTTCCGCTCTCAGTCCTTCCCGGAAACCGAGCCTCAGCTGCCCCCGGCCCCCACGCGTGGGGGGGAGCAGCCGGGAGGCCGTGCAAAGGGGCCTGAATTCCTGGCAGCAGCAGCAACAGCAGCAGCAGCAGCAGCCGCGCCCGCCCCCTCGCCAGCAGGACCACCGAGCCCACCTGGAAGGGGTCGCGTCCAGCAGGCCCAGCCCCCAGCCCTCGGCAGAGACGCCCCCGGTCTCGGGCCTCCCCGAGTTCCCCAGGGCAGCCTCGCGGCAGGAGATCGAACAGTCCATCGAGACCCTCAACATGCTGATGCTGGATCTGGAGCCCACCGCCTCGGCTGCCGCACCCCTGCACAAGTCCCAGAGCCTGCCGGGGGCCTGGCCGGGGGCCCTCTCCGGCTCCTCCCACCCGCTGACCCAGTCCCGGTCCGGCTACATCCCCACCAGCCGGTCCCCGGGGAGCTCAGAGCCGGCCGCTCGGGCCTTTCTGGAGTCCACCCCGCTGCTGGGCCAGCCTTACTCCCCCTATGATTACCAGCCGGCTGCCGCGGGGCCCGGCCAGAGCTTCCGGCCCAAGGGGCCAGCGTCTCCGGCGGCGGCGGCAGCCTACTTCCCCGCTGCCCAGGGCCCCCCAGGGCCGCAGCAGCCCCCCACCTCTCTCCCTGGCCTCGGCGCTCAGCCTCAGCTCCCACCCAAGGAGATGCCCGCAGACCCCTCGCGGACGCCAGAGGAGGAGCCGCTGAACCTGGAGGGGCTGGTGGCGCACCGGGTGGCAGGTAAGACCCCGGGGCACCCGCTCCTCTGGGAGTCACAGGCTCGCCCACTGCTGCCCCCATTAGGCGTTACACAGGCACGGAGATCCATCAGGCCAGTGTCATTTCAGTCCCGAGCCTCCCGCCTAAGAGAAGGAGTCAGTGCCCAGACGGGCCACTCTGGCAGAGAGCAGTGTGGGCGAACACATCCGTCCCCCGCCAGGGCTCCAAAAGTTCTGGGGAAGCAAGACTCAGGCAATCTGGAAGGGCTTCCTTGAGGTGGTGGCGTGGCGGCTGCAGCAAAGATTGGTTTTCCGTACAGCAGAGAGAAGGCCTGACCGTGGGGCGCCCGCTTGGAGACTTGGTTCTGGGCGGAGTGTGGGGGCAGGAGAGGACTGTAGGGGGGCAGCTCTTGACCAGGATCTCTCCTTGAGCCCCGCCCAGAGCTAGCAACAAGGTGTGTGTGTGTGTAGGGGGGGTGTCGGGGGGCATGGTGGCTCCCGGGCACTGTTGGTTTGTGTGATGGGCCGAGTGCTCCTCAGTTCAGCCTGGTGGGGCTTCCAGATTCTGTCTCTGCTCGCGGGACACTGACCCCCTCGGTCTCAGCCAGCTGCCCCGTGAGTCCTGGGGGAAGCAGAAGTGGGGGACGAATGTCCACTTCACTTTAGAAGTGGGCCTGTCTTTCTGAGGAGAGGAGGGGGGAGGGAGAGGGAGAGAGAGAGAGGGAGAGGGAGGGAGAGAGGGAGAGTGATAGAGGAAGGGAGGGAAGGAGGGAGGGAGAGAGGGAGAGATGGGGGAGAGAGAGGGAGAGAGAGTGAGGGGGGAGGGAGGCAGGGAAGGAAGGAGGGAGAGATGGAGGAAAGGAAGGAAGGAAGGAAGGAAGTGAGGAAGGAAGGAAGGAAGGAAGTGAGGAAGGAAGGAAAGAAGGGAGTGAGGAAGGAAGGAAAGAAGGGAGTGAGGAAGGAAGGAAGGAAGGAAGGAAGGAAGGAAGGAAGGAAGGAAGGAAGGAAGGAAGGAAGGAGGGGAAGGAGGGGGAAGGAAGGGGAAGGAAGGAAGGAAGGTAGTGAGGAAGGAAGGAAGGAAGGAAGGAAGGAAGGAAGGAAGGAAGGAAGGAAAGAAGGGAATCAGGAACGAAGGAAGGAAGGAGGGAAGGAAGGAAGGAAGGAAGGAAGGAAGGAAGGAAGGAAGGAAGGAAGGAAGGAAAGAAGGGAATCAGGAACAAAGGAAGGAAGGAAGGAAGGAAGGAAGGAAGGAAGGAAGGAAGGGAGGGAGGGAGGGAGGAAGGGAGTGAGGAAGGAAGGAAGGAAAGAAGGAAGGAAGGGGGAAGGAAGGAGGGAAGGAAGGAGGGAGGGAGAGAGAGGGAGAGATAGAGGAAGGAGGGAGGAAGGGAGGGAGAAAGGAAGAGGGGAGAGAGAGCGAGTGAGCAGAAATACTTGCTGGGGGGCTGAAGGCAAGAACTGAGGGAGTCGGGGCCTTAGGACATGACGCTTCCTGCCACCCCCGCCAGGCTTCTGCCTTGAGGTCAGCAGAACTGAGTGGGACCCCCTCTGGGCAGGTTCTGCGGTGGGGCTGAACCCTAGGACTGGCCCTAGGGGGCAGCGGGAACCTCTGCCAGGCCCCCCGGCTCAGTCTCATGCTGCCCTTCCCCTAGATTTAGGGGAAGCAGAGTCACCAAGGCAGCTGCAGGCGGGGAAGGGCCCCCCGCCCCGGGCGTGTGGGCCTGGGTGCCTGGAAACGGGCCCGTCACGGAAACTTTTGCACCACAGGCCTGACGGGTGGCGTTTCATTTCCCTGCGGGATCAGGCCGCTCGGAGCAGCTTTCGCTCGAGAGTCAGAAATCCAACATGAGCCACTGTGCCCGGCCCCAGAATCCAGGCTGCCACTCTCCTTTCAGAGATGGGGACTCTGGGCCTCTTTGTCAGTGGGTTTTTCTTTTTTTCCCCTTCCCAGATTTGGGAAAGAGACAGGCAAAATGGGCCCCTCTTTTTTTAAAAAATTTTTTTTTATTGACTCACCGTGAGATAGTTACAAGCTTTCATGTTTGGGTTACAGTCTCACAATGATCAAACACCCATCCCTCCACCCGTGCACATTCCCCACCACCAATATCCCGGGTATACCCCCCCTTTCCCACCCTCCCCCTGCCTCCATGGCAGACAATATTCCCCATACTCTCTCTCCTTTTGGGCATTATTGCTTGCAGCACAGACACTGAGAGGTCATCATGTTTGGTCCATTATCTACTTTTGGCATGCATCTCCCATCCCGACTGGTTCCTCCAGCCATCATTTTCTTAGTGATCCCTTCTCTATTCCAGCTGCCTTCTCCCCTCCGCTCGTGAAGCAGGCTTCCAGCTATGGGGCAATCCCCCTGGCTATGGGCCCCTCTCTGGGTGGTAGGAGTTGGGATGGCAGCCTGAAGAATAGGGACACTTTTTGCTGAGTGATCGAGCTGAGTGAGGTCCATGGGAATGGGGGCAGGATGAATTTCGTCTCCTGCATAGAACACTGCCCTCCCTCCTACCCCATCCCCCCCGACCCCCAACCAGCCCCATGTCCAGGCCTCTGAGTTTGCTCAAGAGAGGCTACCAG
The DNA here is from genome assembly GCF_027595985.1 of Sorex araneus. Taxonomy (NCBI): domain Eukaryota; kingdom Metazoa; phylum Chordata; class Mammalia; order Eulipotyphla; family Soricidae; genus Sorex; species Sorex araneus. The sequence continues at coordinate 250,776,021 of NC_073313.1, read as the reverse complement.
CATGACCCGGGAGAAAAGGAAGTTCATCTTAGAGTGGGTGACCTCTTGGACTTGCTAAGAGCAATGTCCTCTTGCTGCCCCAAAGTCTTGGGGTGGGGGGCGGGGGGTGGATAGTGTTGACACAGTGTCTCTCCCTCTAAGCCCAGCTAGCCCTCCCCCACCCACCACGAGAAGCTGGGTCGGGAGAAGGGATGAGGTTCAGAGAGGAAGAGTCGTATGGTTTCCTGTCACAGTTCTTACACCAGCAAGTCTCGAGTGCACTCTCCCCAGGAGCCCTGCAGGCGGGTTCCTGACTGCAGTGCTCATGAGACAGAGCCGCGGGTGAGCAGAGACATCCGACTTTGGACAGAGAGGATAGACTTCCATTCCTCCCCCTCTCTGTGCATTCCGCATCCACGTGTAAGATGCTGAATGAGGGGGCTGGAGCGACAGCATAGTGGGGAGGGCGTTTGCCTTGCATGTGGCTGACCCGGGTTCGATCCCTAGCATCCCATAGGGTCCCCCAAGCACCGCCAGGAGTAATTCCTGAGTGCAAAGCAGCAGTTAACTCCTGTGCATTGCCGGAGGTGAACCAGAAAGCAAGCACTGTAGCACTGTCGTCCCGTTGTTCATCGACTTGCTCGAGCGGGCACCAGTAACATCTCCATTGTGAGACTTGTTGTTACTGTTTTTGGCATATCGAATATGCCACGGGGAGCTTGTCAGGCTCTATCGTGCGGGGCAGGATACTCTCGGTAGCTTGCCAGGTTCTTCGAGAGACCTGGAGGAATCGAACCCCGGTAGGCCGTGTGCAAGGAAAAGGTCCTACCCACTGTGCTATGGCTCCAGTCCAACCATAAAAGCAAAAATAAGTAAATAAATAAATAAGAGATGCTGAACGAACTGAAGTGTCAGTATGGTTCACCAGGAAGGCGCAGATGGGAAGGAGCATCCCTTCTTCACCACAAACTGGCCTGATTTCTCCTCAGGTGTCCTCCCTACCTCTGTCCTCTCCCCGTGGTTCATTCCACTTTGATACAACCATTCCTTATGTCTCAGCACTGTTTTCGGTGCAGAGATCTCTGGGTAGTCTTCTTAGCATGACGAAGGGGAGGGACCAGAAATCTGCACCGTGCATCTCCTTTACCCGGTGAAACGTGAGACGTAATCCCATTGCACCAGGGATGAGGCAGAGACGCCTGTTATCACCGTGATCCTGGAGGGTTGTATTAGATGTCGGAGCTGATGCAGTAGGGCAAGAAAAGAAATAAGAGTTGGAGTGGGCTGGGCCCAGTCAAGTTATCTTCTGATCCTCTTTCTGGGTCTAGGCTGGTCTCACATGTCTCCTGTGGTAGAGATTTCAGGGCATGTTGGAACTAGAGGTGAATCTTATCCTACAGGGGAACTTAGTAAGGGGGAGATGAACTGGCGCTTTCCCTTGAAGCCCTTTGTGAAGGGATACAGGGAAATGGTTCTGTAAGGAGCGAAGAGAGAGGAGAAGTCACTGGTAGCTAGAGATCAGCCAGGAACTGAGCCTCGGAGGTTGGGTGGGGTTTCGAAAGAGCTCCGGCTCTTTGGCAAGAGAGGGTTCATAGTGAAGGGTGAAAAGCAGAGGAAAGTCTGAAGAGCAAAGTTAATGAAGAGCGTGATGAACTGCGAGTGGGAGTCCAGAGAGGGCGCCTGCAGTCTACTTTTGGTTGGTGTCAGAAGTACCATGGTCAGGAGCCCGAGTCTCACCTGGGGGCAAGGTGTCTGATAGGAGAGCCTGGCTCCGTCAGAGATGGAGGTTAGGAAGACAGAGCCAGTGGATCTGGGAGGGCACAGTGCAAAACGGGAACAGCTTTGAATCAGGAGATGTGGACGTTTGCTGGATAACCTAGGTGAGGGGCGTCTGGATGAAGCTGAGGACCATAGCAGAAAAAGCAAAAAGAGGTGGATGCTGTGGCAGTAAGAACTAAGACATCTTTAAACTGAATTTAGTGGGTAAGCCAGGGAGAGGAGGATATCAAAGATAATTTGGATGAGGCAGAGGGAGGGCTGGAGCGGTAGTATAGCAGGCAGGCTATTTGCCTTGCACGTGATCAACCCAGGTTCAATCCCCAGCGTCCCACTAGGTCCTCCAAGCACTAGCCAGGAGTAATTCCTGAGTGCAGAGCCAGGAGGAACCCCTGAGCATCGCTGGTTGTGACCCAGAGGGATTCTTGCCTTGGATGTGACCAGCTCTGGTTTGATCGCCAACATGGGCCTGCCTGTTGTCCTTGAACCCTGCCCAAAGTGATTACTGAGCACAGAGCCAAGAGTACGCCCTGAGCACTGTCAGATGTGACCTCCAAACAAATAAGCAACCAAAACAATGACAATCTAGGAACAGAAATAGCAGAATGGTTCCACGCACGGGTCAGTAGTTAGGAGCAAGAGCAGCGTTGGTGTAAGACAGAGGCGCCTGGGAGGTGGGTGACCATCTAAAGTTGGAGCTTGAAAGAAGAGACAGAGCAGTGGGGTCTGGACACTTCACAAGGGTTATGGTGGAGGCTCTGGGCCTGATCAAGATCTCCATGTCAGAGGGTACGGGGAGCAAAGAGCTCAGGATAAAATGACCACGGAGTGAAGAAGGCCTTGCAGGGGACCGGGGAGGGGTATTCAGGGCAGGGGTGGGCACAGGGCATCCCCCTAGGAATCAAGGCAGGAAAGGGTTTCTTGGAGAGGGGGGTCGGGGAGGAAAGGCCCTGGGGAAGAGGACAGAGAAGGATTAAGTGGTTCTGTGGCTTGTCATGGTATGGTGGCAACAGACTCAACTAAGGGACCCATGACGCCATGCTTAGAACATGGTTATTTTTCACAGTTGGGGACTTCTATTTATTTTAATGCATCCCAAGTAGTTATTTAATTTTTGGGTTTTTTTGGGGGAAGGGAGAGGAGGGGGCCATATCCAGTAGTCCTCAGGGTGGAGCGCCTGGCTCTGCACTCAGAGATCACTCCTGGCAGGGCTCTGGGAACCACCTGGGGTGCTGGGGAACCAACCCTGAGTCTGCTGCATGCAAGGCAAGCACCTTCCTGGCTGTACTGTCGCTCCAGCTCCAACAGTTGAAAGAGAATCTTTAAAATGTTGTAAATATAAGGGGCTAGAGCGATAGCACAGCAGGTAGGGTGTTTGCCATGCACGCAGCCGACCCGGGTTCAATTCCTCCGCCCCTCTCGGAACGCTTGGCAAGCTACCGAGAGTATCCCGCCTGCATGGCAGAGCCTGGCAAGATCCCCATGGTGTGTTCTGGATATGCCAAAAACAGTAACAACAGGCTCACAATGGAGACGTTACTGGTACCCGCTGGAGCAAATATATGAGCAACAGGATGACAGTGACCGTGACAGTGATAAGGGGCTTGAGAATGGTTTTAGAGAAGAGCGAAGAGAGCTTGAGTGTGGAGGGAAGTGAAGGGAGGAGACAGAGTCAGATCTCTGGGAAGGAAAGATGAGACGGGCTTCTGAGCCCTGCTGGCTTATTCAGGTTCAACCCAGAGGTGAGACCTCATCATGATGTAAGAATAAAGGAGTCTGCTGACCTGGGGGGACCCTGGCTTCCAGCTTTGGGGGCTTACACTGTGGAGCATGTCAGGTGGGAAAGGAAAGTCGTGAAGATTGCATGAGAGGTGGGGGAGCATGTGCCTTAGGATGACTTCCCTGCCTGGGAGGGACTCTGGTAGAAGGTGTTGCATGTGCAAAGGCCCTGAGGTGGCAGGGCAGAGAGTGGCAGGTAGAGGGTAGAAAGCATGCCTGGGAACACGGTGAATTATGGCCCGTCCACTTTGGAGGCGAGTCTAAGCACATTGGCATTCTACTCTGCAGATGTGCCCTAATCCTTAGGGAGGATTTGGCAGAAGAGGGAAAGTGTATGACTTGTTCTAGGAGGATCCATGTGGCAGGGAGGCAGGGAGAGAGACTGGACGGGGGGCTGTTGATGAGGAGGATACAGGAGCTCAGGCTATAGGTGTATTGGCTGGGGCTGCCACGAAGGCTCCCCGACAGACTGGAGCTGGGACAGTTCAGAGAAAAGTCCCCAGACATGAAACTCTTTGTCTCTGGTGCCCATCCAGACACGGGGATAGAGTGTCAGCAGGGTGATGTGGGCCGTGTGGGCCTGGAATGCTCATGGGACACTCAGACGGTTGGATCTACAAGTCAGGAATTTGGGAAGGGGTGTGTGAGCTGGGGGTGGGGGGAGTGTGGCAAAGTGGGCGGAGTCCACCTGTGGCTGCCATGGAGACAGGGAGGTGCTGGTGCTGATGAGAGTACTGGGATCAGGCCCCACGTGTGCAGGGGTGGAGCTGGGAGGTGGGGCTGGCTCAGAAATGGGGATGATGGGGCTGGAGCAATAGCACCGCAGGGAGGGCATTTGCCTTGCATGCGGTTGACCCAGGTTCAATTCCCAGCATCCCATAGGGTCCCCTGAGCACCTCCAGGGGTAATTCCTGAGTGCAGAGCCAGGAGTAACCCCTGGGCATTGCCGGGTGTGACCCAAAAAGAAAAAAAAAATGAGGATGACGGGCCCAGTTGGCCGCCTAGAGGAAAGCCCACAGGGTCAGGCCCCCGGAAGCCAGCAAAGGGTGAGTACAGTGGCGTGAAGTCGGGGGGCGATTAAAGTCAGGTTGTTTGGGGCGGGGGGCAGGCACACTCTTTCTGTTTCTGTCGTTGTTTTCCTGGTTTAGGGACCACACCGAGATGCTCAGGGGTCGCTCCTGGCTCTGCACTCGGGAATTACTCCTGGCGGTGCTCGGGGGACCCCCTACCCTCTGTCGTGGCTCTCCAGCCACATGGGCAGGCTCTCGTTAAGGGGTCTTGTTTGTTTGCTACTGGGGATCGAACCCAAAGCCTCCAGGCTTGGGAGCTAGGTTCTCTGTCCGAGGTTTCTCAGCGTGGGCAGGAGGGAGTGAAAAAAGAGGCACAGGGGCCCCGGGGAAGGGCATCTCAGCGGAAAGCTCTGAGGCCACCATGGTGGCGGTGGCAGCGGTGGTGGGTGGAAGGTGTGTGTTGGGGGGGTGCAGCCACGTCTAGGACCGAGGTGAGAGGCGGGTGGGCTGAGCGAGGGGTGAGCCTGGGTCCTGCCTGCTGCTGCAGGTGGCGGAGCGGGGGTCGGGGAGGGGGGCTGGGGGCCCCTCTTGGCCGACTCCGCCCAGCCTGCTCTGGTGCGGGCCCCCTCGGGGACTGCAGCAGCCCAGCTAATCTCCGTTTTTCTCTTTGTTTCTGTTTTGTCTGTCTTGGATGCCTGCCCCTTGCGTTCGCTGTGTGTGTCCCCTTCCACGCGCTGTGTGGGTTTGGCGCCTTCTCCTCCCGCCCGCTCCCCTGCCTGCTCCCCTGGGCCGGGTGGGGTGGGCAGCCTACAATGCCAAGCTGCAGGAAATGAGGCAGCGGGTCAGCTTCCGGCGCCCGCCTCTCCACCGAGCTTCCTCCCTCTCGGGTTGGTCCCTCTCTGGTACCCCAACACCCGCACCGTAGAGCCCCCCGTTTCAGCTCCCAGTTCCTCTTCCCCTCCCCCGACTTGGCCCTCCCTCTCTCCTTCCTTCCCTCCCTCCAGCTTCACTTGGCCTCTTTTCTCCTTCCCCTTCCTTCCTTGGCATCCCACCTCATCCCAACTCAGATTTTCCCACCCTGATTCCTTTCCTCCCCGTCCCCCTCCCTCCTGGCCCCCTCCTCCCGCCCTCCCTCCTGGCCTCCCTCCTTTTCTGCACTGGCAGGTGCTCCCACTTATGCGTGGACTCAGGCCTCTTGTGCGTTCGCTTTGGCCCCCCTGGGTCTGCCTGGCTAAGGTCTGTCGGCTCAGACCCCCGGGAGTGCCCAGCTAGGGCACAGCTGGGGCCAAAACGGGGTCCCTCCTGCCCCCGCCCCTCTGTCTGCTCTGGAGAACAGCACCCCCCCTTGGGGGGAGCAGAGCACCCCTCCAGCCTCATCCCAGCAGCCCTGGCTCTTTGTCTGCCCCACCTCCGAGGCCCCAGAAGAATCTCCACCGGTTCAGAGCTCAGGTTCCCCCAGTCTGAGAATGGGGAGCCCTGGTCCCCCCCCCCAGGGGTCGGCCTGACGGCTCCCAGAGTGCAATGTGCGGGGAGCTGGCCATGTCCCCACATCCGTGGGCTTGTGACCCAGAGCCCCAGTTCCTTGCCTCTACCCCCCGGGAAGGAGGAAACTTGACCCAGCCTTGACGAGCAGCCCCTACCTTGGGGTGCAGCTTCCATGGCTGACACCCTCCGCCATATCCAGGAGGCTCCCAGTCCTTGGTAATGGGGAGACAGAGCCCCCGAAGAAGGCCCTCCCCCTGGATCCTCCTTCCCGCCTTCTCTCGCCCCTGGAGGGAGGCAGTGTCGGGGGGCGGGTCTGGGGGCGGGCCGTCCTGAGGGGAGCTGGCATGGCTTGCCTTAGATCTGCTAGTATAGTGCCGTGTGGCTTCCTGGTGCCCTGGCCCAGCAGGTGGCCCCCCGGACCCCCTGGCTTCCGGAGCCCCGGCACGCACTCGGACACCTGGAGCTGACCGTCGGCTCTTTCGGAGATCGGAAGGCTGGAGAGAAGACGGGCTCTGCGGGGTGGAAGCGGCCAGTCTGCGGGCTGAGGAGGGGGCCTGTGGCATCTGTCCTCGGGTGGGGGACTCAGGGCTGGGGCACGGCAGTGTGGGGGGGGTATAGCCATGCAGAGTTATACGGTGGGCTTGAGTGAGCGCAAATGTGTACCGTGTGATTGCATATACATGTGTGTGCATATGTTTACATGTGTGTTCATATGTACATGTGTAGGATGCACATGGGTGTACATTCATGCATACATGCGTACACTGTGGTGGACACACGCATATACCTGTAACTGGCATGCAGGTGTGCGTGTGTGTGCATTACCATACATGTGAATGTGTGCTGTATACACAGGTGCGTGTACCCATATATGTGTGTGCCTGTTTATGTGTTTGCGTGTGCATGTTTGTGTGCGAGTGTGTGTGAGTGAACCAGCTGTTCTTCAAGCACAGTTCTGTCCTAGAAGATGAGCACTCCCCAGAAATGCTCCCTCTCCAGTGCTCTGACCCTGGACCATGGGCACTGCTGTCCTCAGGGTGGTGCAGTGCGACGGTGCGTGAGCTGCAGCCCCGAGCCCACCACATGTCACCCCGCAGAGCTTTGGGGCCTCCCCGTCTGCCCCTTTCCTCCTCTCTCCTCACACAGTCCCTGGCCAGGGCCAGGGGGTGGGGGCTGGCTGTTGGGGTCCTGGGGGCCACTCTAGCCTCCTGCCCAGTGTAGGCTTCGTGCTCGCACGTGTGTGCGTGCGTGTGCCCATGTGCGTGTGTGTGGAGGGAGCAGCACACACAGATCCAGAAGCTGGAGGAGTGACTGAGAGCCCGAGACGGGGGTGGCGGGGGGGTGGTGGGGTGGGGAGGGCGAGGAGGCAGGCCGTGGGGGGACCCGGCCTGTTTTGTGCACGGGTCCGTCCCTGGGTCGTGCTGGCGGGGTGTTCGCACCCTGGGAGCGGCTCGGCCTGGCCGGGGAACAATGGGGCTCTTTTCTCTCCTCGGCCATGCCGAGCCCCCCTGCCATAGAGAGATGCTGGGGGTGGGGCGGAGGGGGACGAGGCCCGTCCCGGCACTCGGGGCAGCTCCGGGCCTGCCAAGGGGGACAACAGTGAGACTCTGTGTCTCAAGAATGTGAGAGGCCCTGGCAGACCCCTGGAGCGGAGGGGTCCCCGCGGGGGAGGGAGTGAAACGCGGGGGTGGGGGGTCCCTGCCCGCCCTGCAGCACTCTTGCTCTTCCCGGCCACCATGTGCCCCCCACCCCAGCCCGTCAGACTGGAGCGTGTTCCCACGCCCGGCCCTCGACCCTCGGGGTGAGGGAGAGGCCATGGGGTTGCTCTGAGGGGTTCCCACCACCCCGTTCTGGGGCCCCCCACCCTCCCCGTATGGGAAGCCCGTTAGCCGTCCGGCTTTGGCTTTGTGTGTGGGGGGGGGTGGTGGTGCGGTCCCCACCTTTAGGCACTTGGAGGTGCATCTGGGCAGATGGGGACAACATTGGCTGCCCGTCTGGGCAGTTCAGGGCTTGGGGGCGAAACGCCCACGTTTTGGGGGTAACCATGGGAGTCCCTCCCCCCACCCCCCTGTCCCCATAGGGAAAGTGTCCACCCCTTACAGAGACACAGGGATCGGCCAGGAAGAGGCAGCCAGGGTGGGGGAGCCGGATCTCAGACCAGCCCTTAATGCATTTCTTTTAACCTTGGAGCTGGACTTAGTTCCAAACCCCAAGAGCGTTTCCTGAATGGGCTGCCTTGGTCACAATTATTATTAGAAAATCAATGTCTATGTCTTTGTCTAATGTCTCTGCCAGGAATGAAGCCAGCAGCAGCTCCGGGCCCAGCTGCCCGGGAAGCTTGGGGGCCAGGAGCTTGGTGGCAGCAGTTGGGAGAGTGGGGCAGAGGACTGGGGACCCCCCAGGCATTGGGGCAGGGGAGGGGAGGCTGGGAGCCCAGCATTGCTACCCTTGAGAGTCACGCCCTTAAGCCCATCCAGGCTGGCGCTTAGCACGGCAGCCCCTGGTCCTCACCTTGGCCCCCTTTCTGATCCCCCGAGCTAAGTAAGGGGTGTGTGCATGTACGGGTGGGGGGCTGCAGGCTGATTGGAGAAGACCCTGCCCTTCCCCTCCTGGAGTCGTAGACAGGCAGCCTCTGAAGAAGTCGAGTGGTGCTTCAAGACTCCACCAGTCTTTGGAAAAATGTTTCTTCAGCCCTGGTGCTCATGGGATCCCGAGTTATGGGAGAGCAGATAAGCTCCGTGTGCAAGAGCAGATGTGCATGCACACATGTGACTGTGCGTGTGTGTGTGTGTGTGTGTGTGTGCGTGTGTGTGTGCACATAGGTGTGTGGCCGGGCCCTGACTCGGCAGCCAGTAGCCTGCCCTTCGTGGCCAGTCAGCAGGCTTTCTGCTCCCCGTAGCACCCTCTGTGACTGTGCCAGGTGGGAGGGTGGGCTCCCAGGGGCATGTAGACCCCCTGCTGGGGCCAGACGATGAGTCATTCTCAGGAAAGAACCGCAGGCTGCCCGGGGCACAAGCCGAGGGCCAAGTAGAGTGCTCCTGACCGTGTGCACATGTGTGAGTGGATGTGTGAGTGTGTGTGTGTGTGTGTGTGTGTGTGTTAGTGGGCCGTGTCCTCAAGTGTGCTGGCGGGAGACTGGCGTGGTCAGGGGCCTGGGGCCCAGGTGTCTGGCCTTGGAGAGCAGGGGTGGAGGCCGGTGGAGGCGGAATCTGGCCTGGGGTTCGGTCTGGACCTCTGGAAGCCGGGACTGTGAGTTTTCTAGGATCCCGGAGCCAGCTCCATGAGGACATGGCTTCCGGGCCTCGGCCCAGCTGTGGGAAGACAGGGCGGGGAGGGGTGTGTGTGTGGGGGGTGAGGCTCGCAGCGCCGGGGGGCCGTGGGATGGAAGGGAGCTGCCCCAAAGCAGATGTGGCGCCTGAATGACTTCAGGCCCTCTGCTGGCTGTTCCGCCCGGAGCCCGGACCAGCTTGGAGAGCCGAAAATAGGGGGTGTCGGGGGCGGGGGTGGGGGTGGGTGCGCTCAGACCAGGGACCCGGGTGAGCCAAGTCAGGGAGAGAGTTCAGAGGGCCGCTGGGTGGAGGTTGGGGGGAGCCCAGAGAAGGCCAGCCGTGTTCCGGGGTCTGGGGGCTCGGAGAGAGGACGGGGCCATTCCTTTGTTCCTCCTCGGGACTAACCGTGCAGGGATGGGGCCCGGAGCGCCTTCCAGGCCTCCTCCCCGCCCTGCTGGTGTTGCTTGTTGGTTGATGCAGTCGCCTTGGAGACTGCCTCCCCTCCGGGGCCTGCCTGGAAGCCCTGGCCCTCTGCCTCCGGGCCTTGGAAGGCGTTGACATCTGTTTCTTGTATCAGCCCTTTGTTGCTCAGGGCCCGGCAGAACCAACCCTGGAACCATGCGGGGAGACCAGGGGGTGGGGTGGGGAGGGCATGGTGGGGATGCCAGGCCCCCCCTCCAGCTGGGCCCCGGGCTCAGCGGCAGTGCTGCCTTTCTGGGGGTGGGAGAGTGTGTGTGTTGGAGGGGGGGGGTTGGGAATTAGAGTCCCCAAGAGCCCCTCGTGCTCCTCACTCTCCATGCCCTGCCATCCCTCGCAGGGGTGCAGGCGCGAGAGAAGCAGCCTACAGACCCTCCGGGGCCTCTCCGGAGGCGGGCGGCCAGCGATGGGCAGTACGAGAACCAGTCTCCGGAGCCCGCGTCCCCCCGGAGCCCCGGGGTCCGCTCCCCTGTCCAGTGCGTCTCTCCCGAGCTGGCGCTCACCATCGCCCTCAATCCTGGAGGGCGACCCAAGGAGGTGAGTCGTCCCGCCACCCCCGCCCTGGGGATGCAGGGTCAGTCAGTGGGGGCCTCCGGGTCCCTGAGGGTCACCACGCAGGGGGCAGGAACCCTTGTCCGATTACTTTGTTGGCCGCCCTGCATTCTCGCTCTCTCTCTCTCTCACTCTCTCTCTCCCTCCCTCTCTCTCTCTCACTCTCCCTCTCTCCCTCTATCTCTCACTCTCTCTCCCTCTCTCTCACTCTCCTTCTCTCTCCCTCTCTCTCTCCTTCTCTCTCCCTCTCTCTCTCCTTCTCTCTCTCCCTCTCTCTCACTCTCACTCTCTCACTCTCTCTCCCTCTCTCCCTCTCTCTCTCACTCTCACTCTCACTCTCTCTCCCTCTCTCTCCCTCTCTCTCTCTCCTCTCTCTCCCTCTCTCTCTCACTCTCACTCTCTCACTCTCTCTCCCTCTCTCTCACTCTGTCTCTCCCTCTCTCTCCCTCCTTCCCTCTCTCTCTCACTCTTTCTCTCCCTCTCTCTCCCTCTCTCTCCCTCTCTTTCTCCCTCTCTGTCTTCCTCTCTTCCTCCCTCTCACTCTCTCTCCCTCCCTCCCTCCCTCCCTCCCTCTCTCTCTCTCTCTCTCCCTCTCTCTCTCTCTCTCTCTCCCTCTCTCCCTCCCTCTTGAGCTTGGTGCCTGGCCCCTTTGCTGCCCCGAGCAGGCGTGTCCCCCCCGCCCCCCAGCACTCAGGGGTGATGTTCCCACAGTCCCAATCCCTAATCGGGTGTAAGAACCTCAGGTGTGGTGCCAGGCCAGACCTCAAAGCCCCACCGAGACCCCCGGGGGTCCCTGTCCTGGGCGCCCCACTGCCCAGGCCCGGGGGCTGCCCTATCTGGAACGTTTGGGGAGTGTGAGGCAGGAGGTCTTTCAAGCATCGGAGATCCAGACAGGGTGTTGGGTGGACATGGAGATCGATGCTCGGGGAAAGGCTCCGAGGGTGCAGGGCGGGCTCTGCAGATGAGACCCCCAGGCCTCGGCACAGTCCCTGGGGGCCACACCACTGCTGTGACCACTCCAAAAAATAAAAAAAAAGCACCTGACCCCTAGAGGTTGACCCCTAGAGACTCTGGATCAGATGCTCTCTGGGCTGTTGCCAGGAACCCACACCCGAGACACTCCCCGCGCCAGCATGCACGGGGGTGAGTCCCGTGCAAAGGCTCCGGGGCCGGTCAAATCCAGGCTCATGGGCCATTCTGGATGCAAACGGCACCGGGACAGCTGTCTTCCCTGCCTCCGGCGGGCCCTGAGCTCCTTGTCTTTTGCCCTGGACTGTGTCCAAGGCAGGTGCCCTGACTCCCCACATCCGCTGGACCAATAGCCCCCTCCTCTCTCTCAGTGACCCTCGGGCGGCTAAGATCTCCTCTGACGGGCCCAGTGTTCCCCCGAGGAGGGACGGGGTTGGGGGTGGGGCAGGACTTGGGGGTCTGGAGCCGCTTGGCAGGGCTCCTGGCCGGGCCCGGGCCACCAGAGGGGTCTGACCTGTCCTCCTGCCTTCCTACAGCCCCACCTGCACAGCTACAAGGAGGCCTTCGAGGAGATGGACGGAGCCGCCCCGGCCAGCCCTCCGCCTGCTGGGGGTAAGACCTCCCTGCCCAGCCCATCTCCCCGGGGCCCCTTGCAGCTGCTGCTCTCAAACCCCAGCTGTGGGAGCACCCCAGGTCTGGGTCAGGGGGAGGGGTGCTACCAGAGGGGCTGGGGCTAGCCTGCCACTCCTCACGGCCGTGGCTCTGGCATCTCACGCCACCACGTGTCTCCAGGGCCCTCTGCCCTCTCCACCCCCCAGGTCCAGGGTGGGGACTGAACCCAGCCCCTTGGCCCCGCAGGGTGGAGGTAGCCTGGCTTTTCGAGTTGGCACCGTGCACGTAACCCCCTAAGTGATTGTGATGTGGTGTGTGACACTCCTCGTTCTTGCTTTAACATAAAGGATTAGAAGCTAACACATAACGGTACATGTAGTGGAAGTGTGTGTGTGTGTGTGTGTGTGTGTGTGTGTGTGTGTATACACACACCAGGGTATCATGACAGGGATTAAACCCCAGCCTCATGCATTTGAGAATACTGATGGCCTCATTGTGAAATGCCCCCCTCCCCTCCGCCCTGCCTCCACCCCAAATCCTGATACCTCTTCTGTTTAGGCAACGTATTTAGTTCCCACCTAGCAAAGAAAGTTCCAGAATGCACAGAGTAACAGTGCTCCCTGTGCCGTCTTATTCACTGGGCTTCCCCAGCAGGCACCGTTAGCCAGCACCCTAATCCCCAGGTGCGTCCTGGTGGGGAGATGTGTCCCCAGAGGGCAGAGGTGTATCCACCCATGGCGGGGGGTGGGGGGGTGGTCCCGGCAGTGGGGGGATGGGAGCTGCCCTCTGGGGGAGGTGATCGTGCAAAGTAGTGAGGGTCATGGCCCCACTGTGAGGGTATGGGTCCCTGTGGGAGAGGGGGCGGGAAAGGGGAGACCAGAGACGTCTAGGTGTGGGTGGTCTGGCTGTAGCGCAGGCTGTCCACTTACAGCAGAGGGAGGCCAGCAAGGGGGCGGGAGGGCAGGCCGGGCCATCAGGAGCGGCCCGGCAGTTGCCACAGCAGATCCAGGACATGGCGCCTGCATCTGGCCTCTGTCAAGCTGGGGGTGCCCCCGGCCTGGTGCATGGGAAGCCACCCACCGAGATGGGCAGCTGGCAGAAGCTGTGGACCCTGAGCCACTCGCTGTGACTTCTCATATTCCAAGCGGCCTTAAAACCTGAGCAGGAAACCAGGGAAATGAATTCAAGAGATGTCTTCTTCTTTTTTTTTTTTTTTTTTTGCTTTTTGGGTCACACCTGGCGATGCACAGGGGTTACTCCTGGCTATGCACTCAGGAATCACCCCTGGCCGTGCTCAGGGGACCATATGGGATGCTGGGATTTGAACCCGGGTCGGCCGCGTGCAAGGCAAACGCCCTACCCGCTGTGCTATCTCTCCAGCCCAAGAGATGTCTTCTTTAACCCCAGATATCCCAGTGATGTACCAGCTGGTAAGTTAAGATGAGAATTCTGATGACCCCGTGGTCAAGTGTGCGCCTTGCAGGGATAAGGCCCAGGGTTGAATCCCTGACACGGTGCCCTGGTACACACACACACACACACACACACACACACACACACACACACACACACACACACACACACACACCCCTCCACTATATGTATGATTATATGTTGGCTTATAATCTTTTATAAGCATTTCAGTTTTTCTTTTGTTACATTAAGAAAAAACATTGGTGGAGGAGAATGGGCACTGGTGGAGGGATGGGTAAACGATCACTGTATGAGTGAAACGTAAACACAAAAGTTCATAAGTTTGTAACTGTGCATCACAGTGATTCTCTAATAAAAAATTTAAAAAAAAACAATATTGATAGGATTGGGAAAGGGTGTGTGTCTTGCACACATGACGGCCCTGAGTTTCATCTGGCACAGCCCCCCCCCCAACACTGGATTTATGTGTGTGTGTGCATAGATAAACTGCCTATACGAGCTAGCTGTATCATTTTTACAGCAGCTATACATTCTCTGTTTTGCTTGTGTTTGGGTGCTGGGGATCAAACAGTGTCTCACGCATGCGTGACATGTAACTTGTACCCCTTGGTCCCTCAAAAACTCTCTTTTGTTTCTTCGTTTGTTTGGAGTCACACCTGGCAATATCCAGGAGTTACCCTGGGCTCTGTACTCATCAACCCCTCTTGCTGGTATGCAAGGGACCGTATGAGATGCCGGGGTGGACCCCGGGTGGGCCATGTGCAAGGCAAATGCCCTGCCCACTGTTATTACTGCTCTGGCCCCTTCACACTCTCATTTTATTTTATTCTATTTATTTATTTATTTATTTATTTATTTATTTATTTATTTATTTATTTTATTTATTTTTCTTTTTTGGGTCACACCCGGCGATGCACAGGGGTCACTCCTGGCTCTGCACTCAGGAATTACCCCTGGCGGTGCTCAGGGGACCCTATGGGATGCTGGGATTTGAACCCGGGTCGGCCACGTGCAAGGCAAATGCCCTACCTGTTGTGCTATTGCTCCAGCCCCACACTCTCATTTTAAAAACAGAATTCTTCAAAAGCTGGTTCCGTTTGTGTTTAAAATAATTTTATGTCTCCCCCTGCCCCTGCCTCTGCCCCTGCCCCTGCCTTGGCACATTATCCCTTTAACATGCCACCAGCCTAGCGAGGCGTTTTTGAGTCCCTACTTCGTGCCCGTCTCTGAGACGATGGAATCATGCCCATCCGGCCCGTCTCTGGGGCAGAGGGCAGCTGCTGGCCTGGGCGGCTGAGCGTGCCCACGGCCGCTGTTACGGGGCAGTGCCAGCCGCAGAGACCGCTCTGTGGGCTGGGTGGCTCTGCGGGTTGCTTCTGGCTGCCCGAGGGAGCCCGCTCCCTCCTCCGTCTTTGCGCCCGCTCCCTGCGGCTGGGAGCTGCCAGAACTTTGGCCCTAACGGCATGTTTGGGATGGAAACCACTTGGGTTTTGCCTCCCGAGCTGCCTGCACCCCCCTTCTTCTCTTCTGAGCCAGCCCCGGTGCCCCCCTGGGGACTGTAAGTCAGAGGTCTCACCCATGCACGGGGTTGGGAGAGGACAGAGGCGGAGAAATGCCTGGAATTCTTCTCCCAGGCAGCAGAAGCCTTGTCTGGTGACAGGGCCACCCACTTGCCCCAGCTGAAGGGCCGGATGCCTGGGGACAAGGGGCGGGAAGGCGGGAGCCGGAGAGGAGCGAAGGGACCTGGGAGAAACTCCTGCTGCTGTTTGTCGTGTGTCCCCTCCTTCGTGTCGATCTTGGGGGACTTGGCTTCCCCTTCCGGGGCTGGGTGCACGGGGGTCGTTATGTGGACCTGGGTCCCCGAGGCTGGGCTAATCGTGGCTTCATTGCAATCCAGTCCCTTTACAGCTATTCATCAGCCCTTGCTTGACAAGTGCCTGTGGCAAGAGGTTTGCACATTTGTTTAAGGAGAGAGAGGGACGCGCATATGGGTTCGCACGGACACACACACGCGCGCACACACACGCACACACACATGCACACACACACACAAACACACACGCACTCTGTTTGTTTGCATCCCGTGTCCCCGTGCTCTCTCTGTCTACGGTACACGAGGGACAGAGTGAGGGTGGAGAGCAGGTGGGGGGCTTGGCTGGGACTCCCACTAGGTCTCCCGTGCCCGAGTGCTCCCGGGAGCCACCCCTCCGGTCCACAGTTGCGTTGCGTGTCTGTTGGCGTGAAGACTGTGCCTCTGGGGTTTCCTTCCTGATGGCTCGGCTGCCTGGTGACATGTGTCTGGTGTTCTTGGCATTCGTGCCTGTGGGTGCCAGGGGACGTGATAGGAGGCAGGGCTCAGTTTTCCAGTTCCCAGAGGGTGTCGGGAGCTGTGGCAGCCGCCCCCCCTCCCCACTCCGAGAAATCCCATGACTGGGCGTAGCCACCACCCTCCTCCCGTCAGCTGGTATCTGCCCGTGTCCTTGGCCACCGGGAGCGGAGCAGAGGCCCTGTCTGACCTTGGGGCTGCTACATGACACCTCTGTTCCAGACAGGGCTCGGAGCTACAGGGCAGCGCCCTGAGTGGGGAGAGACACTTCTGCCCTCCTGGGTTGGCGGGCCACCTGCCGCACCCGGGCCCAGCCCCTTTGGTCAGTGCCACCCGGGTGTCACAGGTCCGGCCTGGCCCCTTTCTTGAGCTACCTTGAGTCTTTTTTTTTTTTTTTTTGGGTCACACCCGGCGATGCACAGGGGTTACTCCTGGCTCTGCACTCAGGAATTACTCCTGGCGGTGCTCAGAGGACCATATAGGATGCTGGGAATCGAACCTGGGTCAGCCGCGTGCAAGGCAAACACCCTACCTGCTGTGCTATTGCTCCAGCCCCCGCCCTGAGTCTTTATGTCCTTTGTTCTGCCCCCAAGGTTAGGTTTTAGTGTGTGTGTGTGTGTGTGCGTGTGTGTGTGTGTCTGTGCATGCGTATGGGTATATATGTGTGCTTGCACATGTGCACATATATCCGTGTGTGTGCATGTGCCCAGGCCTGGAGGAGGCCATGACAAGGAGAGCGGGTGGGGAAAAAGAACAGGTAACTTGCAGAGAGCCCCAGGGCCAGGGGCCCGCATGCCTGCTCTGTCCACACTGATGTAGGTGCCTGTGATGGGGCAGAAACTCCCGGCTGTGCTGAGGTGTCCCAGGGGGCCCAGGGTCCCCTCCTGACCGTGTGGAGGATCCGAAGAGAGGAGAGGGTCAGCGCCAAAGCTGCGCGCTCTCCCCAAGCCCACCCGGGTCCCCTGCACCAATTCCTGCCGCCCTCTGGGGTGCCCTGCCCCGCCCTTCCCCACTGACCCTCGCCCCTTCTTCCTGCCCAGTGCGCTCCCCTCCGGGTCTGGCCAAGACGCCCCTGTCCGCTCTGGGTCTGAAGCCCCACAACCCCGCGGACATCCTGCTGCACCCCACCGGTGGTGAGTGATGCTGGCGGGCAGAGGGAAGGGCGGGGTGGGGCAGGTGGGGGAGACGGAGGCCCTCGGGCCCCCTGGGATTGCAGCCCGGAGGCGGCGGGTTTGGGGAGCCTCCTGGAAACAAGGTGACTTTCTGCCTCTGCCGGGTCAGGCCAGAGCGGGGGTGTCTCTAGGTTCCTGGGCTCTGTCCTGCCTCCTGACGAGGGGCTCAGTGACACTCAGATACGGGGGTTTGGTGGGGCTGGCCTCAGTTTCCCTCGAGTGGATCTGCTCTCTCAAGGAGCCTGCACACCCCGTCCTCCATGTTCAGGCACTTGTGTGCACACACAGTCACACCCAGGTAGACACACACACACACACACACACACAGGAGTGTTCAGGCACTTGTGTGCGCACGCAGTCACACCCACATAGATGCACACACAGATACACACACACACTAGAGTGTTCAGGCACTTGTGTGCACACACCGTCACACCCACGTAGACATACACACACATACTGGACACTTCCACGTGGACATGTGTGCACATACAGAATCATACCACGCAGACCCACACACGCAAACATGCTCCCACACAGACATGTGTATGCATGAGTCACACCGTACAGACCCATGTACACCCATGCATGTACACGTGCTCCCACAGATGTGTACCACACAGACACACATACATGCACATGCAGACATACTCCCACATGGTATGCGCACGCATAGACACCCCCCCGACATGCTCCCACACAGATATATGCTCACCTGAGTCGCACCACCCACCCCTACGTGCTTGTGTCCGTCAGACATGCACACGCAGACCTCGCGGCCCCTTCTCTCCTGGGGGGCAGAGGCTGTGGGGGTGCTGGGCCCTTAGTGGTCATTCGGGGCGCCCTGACCCCGGAACGTTGGCGCTGGGCTCCCGGGGACAGCTCTGCTTCTCTCCCTCAGTGCCCAGAAGACTGATGCGGCCAGGTAGGTGGGGGGCACATGCATGCCGGTGTGTGACCCACATGATACACAGTGGGCACAGCGCCCCCCTCCCCCCAGGAGGTCTGCATGGCAGGACCACTGAGTCACGGAGAGAAGGGGGTCGAGACACTCTGGACGGGCTGGGGCATGAGGTCGTGCCCCTCTCGTGGGGAGAGGCCCTCCCCCCTGTCTTGACCTCTGCCCCCCCACCCCCGCCTGCCTGTCCACGCCCCACAGCTGCCCTGGAATCTGGGGTCCCCTTAGGGCAGGACCCGCTGGGAAGAACTGCCTCCTGCCTGGCTTCCTGGGCTTCTCAGCAAGCGCTTGTGAGGCCACCGCTAACGCTGTCTCTCTCTCCCCCTCTGTCTGTCTGTCTGTCTGTCTGTCTGTCTGTCTCCTCTCTGCTCTTCTCCCCTGCCTCTGTCCTGCTCTGCCTCCTCCTCACCTCTCTCCCATCTTCCCTCAGAGGAGGGTGAGGGCGAGGTGGCGATGGAGTTCACAGAAGGTAAGTGCCTGCAGGGCTTCCGAGTGGCCACGGCTGGGTCCTGGGGCTGGGGGCTGGCTGGGGCGGGGGTGGTGGGGGCGAGCACCTTGCAAGCTGGGGGCCGTGCAAGCCATCGGGCACTCACTCTAGTGCTCAGCTGCCACTCTGGATGCCCCCCATGCCCCCCAGGAGAACCACCAGCCTTGGTGTGGGTTGGGTCTGGGGGAGCAGAGCTGGGGGGAGGGCGGGGGGTGGTCCCTGCCACTCCCTCCGCCAGTGGAGTTCTGCCACCCTGCAGGGGGCTGCCCAGACTGAGGCAGAGCACGAGATGTTCCGGCCTGCAGGACGCCCCGTGCACGGACATGGGGGTGGCAAAGGCTGCCCTGTGCATGGGACGGGGTGGGGGGTGGCAGGTGGAGGTAGCTGCCCTGATGCATAGTGACAAAAAGCGAAGTCGGAATCCACCGCGCCGTGATGAGCCCGAGCTGTTTCTCCCCGTGCCTGCCTCGTGTGGCCCCTCTGGGGTGACGAGGGGCCGTGGGTAGGGACAGCGGGAGCTCTGGTCTCCGCGAAGGGGGTCAAGCGAGAGGGGGCAGCAGGCTCCGAGTTCCAGTGAGCTCAGCCGTGGACATGGCGGGGTGTGTAGTGGACAGGGTGTCCCAGCCCTGAGCGGGGAACTCCTCCAAATTCCCACCAGGGGCCTTAAAGGTGGAGCAGTGGTCTGTTCTCGGGCATGGCCACGTGCCCCCCGAGTCCACCGGGGCCCAGAGTTTGGGCTGTGACCCCAGCTGCCCTGAGGCTGCAGAGCAAGGAGGCCCCTGGCTAACAGACCCCAGAAGGGGATGAGTGTCAGCCTGCCCCTGCCTACTGGCCCTTGGGTCCGGCCCTGGGCAAGCCTGTCCCCCAGGTAGGGGAGAGTCCTGGAGTCAAGGGGATTCCAGGCAAGGGCATGTGCAAAGGCCCTGGGGTGCCATGTAGCTGAGTGCTGTAGAATTACGGGCCGTGATGCCCGAGAGCAGGGGGGTGGAGGGGGATGAGACAATCAGGGGATAGGGTCTCTCCTCACCTTGTCTGGGAGGGGAGAAGAGGGCAGGCCACCCATTGAGGGATGCCAAGGTGAGACTTAGGGAGCAGCAGGAAGTTCCCGAGGCTGATGGGTCCTGGCTCCAGGTTCTCGGCTGCCCCCTCCACCGTCACTGTCACTCAGAGCTGAAGGCTGACTGCAGAGCCTCATGCACCTTCTTCTTGGATGGCACAGCGGGGAGGGCATTTGCCTTGCATGCTGCCAACCCGGGTTCAATCCCCAATCCCTGGCATTCCATAGGGTCCCGCCAGGAGGGTCCCCTGGGTGCTCCACCCTGAGCATCGCCAGTTGTAGCCCAAGCCCCCTGTCCCACAAAGAGAAGCCTTCTTCTGTCCTCAGGGTGACTCCCCCCAAGTTTGGAGAGGGGCCGTTTCTTAAAGATCTGCACAGCCACACCCCACTCTCACAGGGGTGGGTCTGGCTGAGGCCCTTACTGAGGGGTGCAGATGGGGGTCCCCAGAAATGGGACTGGCTAATCGCCTAGTCCAGGGGCTGCTTCTGACCCTCCTTTTGGATCCCAGCCCTGAGGGTGCACTTACTTACTGCCATGGCCCCAGGACCAGATGCCACCTTCTCGCAGCTTCCATCACCCTCCTGATTCTTTGATGGAAAATCCAGGGAGAGGCACCTGGGAGGAAAAGTGACCCACGGCAGAATCAGTCTGGAGGGGAAAGGTGGCTGCTGGGGATGTCTTTTTGCCCGAGGCACCTGCTCAAGTAGCCAGCAGGCAAGGGCATGTGCAAAGGTCCTGGGGTGCCATGTAGCTAACTGCTCTAGAACTGTGGGTTGTGATGCCGAGAACAGTGGGGTTGAGGGGGATGAGAAAATCAGGAGGTCGGGCCTCTTACCTTGTCTGGGAACCCCAGTTGTCTCAGGAGGGAGAAGGGGGCAGGCCACTCATTGAGGGGTGCCATGATGTCCCCACCCACCTGCATCTCAGAGCTGCCCAGGTGCCCAATGGTGCCCCTCAGCCTGAGAGACTGGCTTTTTCCATCTGCTGGCCTGGGGCACCTTCTAAACAATGAGTCACTGGGCGCCCGGCTCCGTGGAGCATGGGGAGAGCATGACAGTCAGTGCACAGCGGCAGAGCAGGTGTCAGAGCCCCGGGGTCACCCCAGGAAAGAGGCAGCAGAAACTTCTTCCCCAGGAGCGGTGGGTTCTGGTGGTCCAGGTGATAGGTGAGCACGGGTGGGGTGCCAAGGAAGACGGGGTGCGGGTGCAGGGTCCTCTTGTGGATGCCGTGGGCCCTGGGACCAGAGGGCAGCTGGGCAGCACAGATTCAGTCCTCACCGCCTGACGCCCGGCCCCCTGCTGGTCACTGAGGGGATACAGAGGACCAGGACTGGGAGTGGGCAGAGGGCAGAGGTGCCAACGGTCATTTCTGCAGCAGCGGGGATGGCAGTAACCTGGCCTGGATGCTCAGAGCTGGGCCATGCCTGGAAACATCCCCCCTTGCTTTTTTTTTCCCTTAAAACAAAAATCTTGTTCAATTGCAGGAATTTATTTATTTATTTATTTATTTATTTATTTATTTTTGCTTTTTGGGTCACACCCAGCAATGCTCAGGGGTCACTCCTGGCTCATGCACTCAGGAATTACCCCTGGTGGTGCTCAGGGGGACCCTATGGGATGCTGGGAATCAAACCCAGGTCGGCCGTGTGCAAGGCAAACAAACGCCCTCCCCTCTGTGCTATCACTCCAGCCCCTGCAGGAATTTATTTGGGGGACGGGGAGCGGGATTTGGGGTTCTTCTGGGCCCTTCTGGGCTCTGGGCTCCGTACTGGCCTCTGCCAGGGCCCTGGTAGGGGCCAGACTCGGGTCAGTTGCATGCAAAGCGAGTGTCTGACCCCCTGGACAAGTCTCTGGCCTGACATTTTTGAGATGCCAGATCTGGGCCTTGGGGCTCCTGTATCTCCTCCTCCTCCTCCTCCTCCTCCTCCTCCTCCGCTGCTGTTGCATGACCTCATTCGACTTGGTATGGGAAACCCCAGCCCTCTGGCATGTTCTGGAGGCGAGAGTGCACTTGAGGCTGTGGGTGACGGTCCTGGTGCCTGCCGGGGCCGTGCTCGCCCGTCCTTCAGCTGTTCTCCGCCACGCTGGCAGCCACTCAGGCTGGGTTTGGGCCCCTGGAATGTTCTACACATCGAACCCTTCCCGGCCCCACTTCTCCCTCCCCTGGAGGGGGGCGAGGCTGTCCCGAGACAGGGAGGGAGGATGGAGGCCAGGCCGGGCTGCCCAGGAGCACCCGGGAGAGGCTGGATGGGAATGCTGGCATTAGACCTGGGCCTGCTGGCATTAGACCTGCGCCTGCTGGCATTAAACCTGGGCCTGCTGGCATTAGACCTGGGTCGACATGATGAACCGCTAGACCTGGTCCCTCTGGGTGCTCCGGCCGCCGAGCTCATGGGGATTCGTACCCCTATTTTACACAGGGAGCAAAGTGAATCCTGGGGCCTGAGCCGGTCAGTGACCACCCCCTCCCCCTCAGAGAGGAAGCGTGTGCCGAGGGTGGGCACGGGAGAGCCGAAAAGCCAGGGGGAGACAGCGCCCGGAGGAACTTCCAACACAGAGAGAGGTCCAGGCCCGAAAACCGGGCAGAACTGAGCTTTTAGATTTATTTCAAAAAATTCTGAAACGAACCCAAGGGGAAATCAAATCACTTCTCAAAGAAGGGCCCTCCTACTCGGGGGTTACGGTGGGGAGGGAGTCTTGAGTAAAATCCCCTCCCGGTTTGGTTGGTCCCCCCTCTGGCAGGGGCGAGGAGGAGGTGGCCAAGAGTTGGCCCCAGCCAGGGTGTGAGAGAGGGTGGCAGAGGATGGAGGGACCGGAAGAGGCGGGGCGGGGGCGGGGCCAGCAAGTGGGGGCGGGGCCAGCAGGTGAGGGCGGGGCTTCTGGAGTCAGCCTCCTGCTGGGCACCCCCCCAAAGCTCAAAATCCGCAGGGGCTTCTTCCCGCCAGGCAGGCAGCGGTGAGGCTGCTGCTTTTCCCTGGGTGAGTGGCCCTGAGGTCCCAGGGTTCGGATGCCGAGTCCTGGGAGAGCTCCGGGTTCTGTGCTCAGGAGCTGCAGGGAGGGCTGGCTGTAGGCTCCTTGCTTTAGCCATGCTGTGTGCTGCCCGGCCCCGAGCAAGGAGAGGGCACCCCGTCTTGTCTGGGGGGGGCAGCCTAACCACGTTGGTCCCAGTCCCCGGGGCTCGGCTGGGTCCTGATGGCAGGTCAGGGTGCAGTGAGCCCCCATCTCTATTTGGGGGTGGTGGTGGTGGGGGGGTGTCCTGGTACATCCCGGCCTCCGTTGGGCGTCTCTTACCCCGCGTGACCATGAAGGTTCCAGCAGAGGCCGAGCCAGGATGGTTGGGGGGGGGTGGCACACGGGCCCAGGTAGTGCGGGCACAGTGCTGGAGTGCTGGGTGACCCCGGCGGGGAGGGGCCCCATCCCACAGAGAGCTCGCGGGGGGATGCCGCGGAGGTGGTGGGGGGCGCTCAGGTATGCCTTAGATCTGTCTTCCCTTCCGGTCCCTCTCGTCGAGGCCAGAACTGTGCTGGACAGTGTGTGAATGAGGGGATGGCAGCTGATCCCCGAGGACAGGCCAGGCAGCGGCACAGGAGGGCCGTGGAGCTGGGGGGTTGGCGGAGGCTTCCACTGCGGCTTTGAGCCATTGCCCGGACTCGGGGATGAGGCGAAGGCTCGCCAGCCTCTCCGACCCCGGGAATGCACTGCCGGGGTGGTGGGACAGGGGGGCACCAGGCCTCTGCTTAGTGCAGGACAGGCCCCAGGAGCACCGGCAGATGCTGGACAGGAGCGGTGGGCAGGCGAGCCCTGGCCCGTTTGGAGAGAGTGAGGGGTGGGGGCCCGGGGCATTCGGTGCTGGACTAGGCTCTTGGCAAAGGACGGAAGAGATTTGGGCTGCACAGAACCAGTGACCAGCGCTGTGGTCTTGGCATCTGATGATGGACTCAGTGACCAGCACTGTCCTGGCCCAGAGCTGAGGAAGGAATTTGTGACCAGCATCGCCCTGGTCCAGAGCTGAGTGGGGACTCAGTGACAAGCACCTTCCTGGCCTCAGGGTTGAGGGGGACTCAGTGACCAGCACCACCCTGGGCCTTTTGTCTGAAGGGGACTCAGTGACCAGCACCTTCCTGGCCCTTCTGTCTGAGGGGGACCCAGTGACAAACACCAACCTGGCCCTTCTGTCTGAGGAAGGACTCAGTGACCAGCACCAAACTGGCTGTGATATCAGAGAGGGACTCAGTGACTAGCACTTTCCTGGCCCTTCTGTCTGAGGGGGACCCAGTGACTAGCACCTTCCTGGCCCTTCTGTCTGAGGGGGACTCAGTGACCAGCACCATCCTGGTCCTTCCATCTGAGGGAGACTCAGTGACCAGCACCATCCTGGCCCCCAGGGCCCTGCAGACTCCAGGGTGCGTCAGTCTGTCTGGCCGCTCCCGCCGATGGCCTAGTTCCGGGCCACCTGTCCCCTGGGGCGCCCGGGCAGCTGCCAGGTTCGGAGGTGGCCGGCGTGTCCTGAGCCGTGCTGGTGTCCCTAGAGGAGCCGAGTGTCCCCCACTGCCGCTCCCTGCCTCAGGGCCCCTGAGGCCACAGGGCTGAGGGGTCAGTGGGGCCCCAGCCCTCCGCACCCTTGTCTGCCCAGCAGCCTGCTGACTCTGTCCTTCCGTTTCCTGGCATGACTCGGCCTGGCAGGCCTGTTTCTACCTTCTGGGGTGTGTCTGGGAACCCTGGTGCCGTCCTGAGATTTGGGGGGAGGGGCAGGCTGGAGCACTGTCAGGGAGGAGGGGGAGCTGGGGAGCATCGAAGAGAAGCAGCGGAAACGGGGCGGGATGCTGGCTCTGGGGGCCGACCTGGCCCTGGCTGTCACACGAGGGGCTCAGGACGGGCCCAGGAAGGTCCCCGTGGCATCTCTGAAACCAGGGGAGAGGGTGGGCTTGGGCGGGGAGGCGCCCGGTCCCCGGACGTGGCTGCCGTGTGCAGGGCTGTCTCGCTGCCCTTCGCCCCCCCCCCCACGTGAGGCGGCAGCCCGGCCCGCGCGCCCACTCGGTGCCCCTGTCCCTTCCAGAGCCTCGGAGCTACGTGGAGTCTGTGGTGCGGACAGCGGTGGCCACACCCCGGGCCCAGGACGCCGAGCCCCAGAGCTTCAGTGCCCCCGCCGGCCAGGAGGCGCGGCTGCGGAACGGGGGCCTGGGGGGGCCCTTCGTCTCGCCCAGCCCGCTCTCCACCAGCAGCCCCGTCCTCGGCACTGACAGGTAGGGCCTGTGTAAAAATAAAAAGAAAAGGCGCGGGGCGAGGGAAGGGACGCCTCACCGCACCGAGCCAGGCACAGGGCCTAGGGCAGCAGCTGTCTCTCCCGCCACCCGAGTTCGGTAGCCTCCAGCCGCTTCCCCCACCCCGGGGAGGTTGATGGCGAAGATGTGGCAGGCGAAGGAAGGAACGGAGCCAAGATGGTTGGTCTCACTTGCAGTTTATTCCAATCTTCCCACTATACACTCTCCTCTGGAACTCTCCCCTGCCCCCTCATACAGCTACCTTAAATCTCCCCGTCCCCCGTCCCCCAGCAGCCTGGGGCTTATCTAAAGGTGTGGTTACAATCCATAGGGGGTATAGTTCTATCTCTTAGGGGAATGCCTTCACTAGGACAGAATCTCTCTTTCAGCAGGAAGACCCACCCAAGGGCAGAGTCCCATGAATGTGTTTCTCTTCTCCTCAGCCAGCAAACATATAAGAATTCATAATATTAATCATTTTGTATGGACACAATAAGAGATGCATTAAAGCTTATAGAATTGCTCTCCTGGGGCCATCTCAATCTCAGACTACAGTGCTCAGGCCAGATCAGTCTTTCCTATCCCTAGCAGGGTCCCAGTCTCATAATTACTATTGGATCATGACAGCATTTGTCTATGATCAAGCTCTTAACTTATAGTTAAGAATTAGGCACTTTGGCCAGGCCCATCTCGATGCCAGGGTAGCACATAACTCACCGCTTGCCCTGGATCCTTCCCGTCCCACGTCGGGGACCCTGCTTTGGGGTGCTAGGAACTGAGGGCAACTGAGGCTTAAGTGGAGAAAGCAGATGTCCAGGAAGGAATATCGAGGCCAATTAAGTCTTAAGTTATAAAAACATAATATTGTCTTCTTGTGTCTATACAAAAAAGACATAGCTTTAAAAGTAAATTATTCAAAAGGCATAAAGAGGAGAGAAAGGCAATGTTATAATATTCAGTGCCCTAGGAAGTTCTGACCTTACCAATTAACAGAGTTTGATTAAGGGAAGAGCAGATAAACTGGTAGAATTGGTTACAGATAAACAAAGGAATGGGAGTGACTCGGGAGCACTTTGATGGGTGTGACTGATAAACCTAAGCTCCTTGGGCAAGGGGAGCAAGGACGAACCAAAGTCAGGCCTAACATATTTAGAGCTATATTCCAACAGGGCCAGAGCACTGGCGGGCAGGCGAGGGCGTCCCCGCCGGGCCCGTGCTGGAACTCCCAGGCCCACCCCCCAGAGCGCCCAGAAGGAAGGGGTGGGGTGGGGCGGGTGAGGACGTGAACCCAGGCGACCCCCTTCCGTGCCTATGGCCAAGCCAGGGGCTCTTAGCGTTAGGCAGGCGCCGAGGGGTGGGGGAGGGTAAGGCCTCCCTTTCCAAGTCAGTGCCCCTCCCTGGAAAGCTACCACCTGCATGCAAACCATCAGAGCGCGCCCCCCAGTGGCCCCCGGGGAGATTGCCGCCACCCTGCACCCCAGCCCTGGACATTCCATGGTTCTGGTTCTGGAACCCACGTCCGTCCTCACCTGCACCCCCCCCCCACACCCGGGCAGAGTCAGATGTGTCAAAGTGGGCTCAGAAACCCAGCTGGAGCTAGCGGGGTGGGGGTTGGGCTGAGGACGGAGATGTAGGTCTTCCTGTTGACTAGGGGTGGCCTGGGATTTCTGGAAGTGTATGTGGGGTGTGTGTGGGCCTGAGGGATGAGCGGGGTGCAGAGAAGGGGGGGAAGAAAAGGGCGTGGTGGCTGGTGGGGAGTGTGGTGTGGTGGCTGATGGGGAGTGTGGCGTGTGGTGGGGAGTGTGGCATGGTGGCTGGTTGGGGAGTGTGGCATGGTGGCTGGTGGGGAGTGTGGCGTGGTGGCTGGTGGGAGTGTGGTGTGGTGGCTGGTGAGGAGTGTGGCGTGGTGGCTGGTGGGGAGTGTGGCGTGGTGGCTGATTGGGGAGTGTGGCGTGGTGGCTGGTGGGGGGGTGTGGCGTGGTGACCGGTGGGAAGTGTGGCGTGGTGGCTGGTGGGGGGGGGTGGCGTGATGACCGGTGGGAAGTGTGGCGTGGTGGCTGGTGGGGAGTGTGGCGTGGTGGCTGGTGAGGAGTGTGGCATGGTGGCTTGTTGGGGAGTGTGGCGTGGTGGCTGGTGCGGAGTGTGGCGTGGTGGCTGGTGCGAAGTGTGGCGTGGTGGCAGGCAGGTGCTGTGATGTTGTGATGGGTCAAGGGGCCGGGGAAGGTTGACAGATGTGGCTTCAGAGAGGAAAGGCAGGAATGGGGTAGTGGAGGCTCTGAGGGGGAGAGGCCGTGTTCAGGGTGTAGTAGGACGGGGGTCATGGAGGCCAGTGCAGGCAGGACATGGGGTTCCTACCCCTGCTGGAAATCAGGGGCCCCAATACAGTCTAGCCCCTCTTGTGACCACAGTCCTCCAGAGCCTGGACTTTCTTGAGACTGGGACTCCTCCTCCTCCTCCTCCTCCTCCTCTTCCTCTTCCTCCTCTTCCTCCTCCTCCTCCTCCTCCTCCTTTCATTTATTTTTAGAGAAGGAAAGTCATTTTTATTTACCTTATTTAGAAATATGCGAGGGGAGATAAAGGGAGAGGTATGTGTACAAGAGAGAACATGGGCTTCTCCAGAGCGGAAGTAAGTGAGTCAAGAAACAGAGAGCAAAAGCAAGCGAGATTTCTGGAGGGGTTCAAGGGAGTCACCGGGCCTGCAGATCAAGCCGAGGCGGGGAAGCTTCCGGAAGGCCCCTCTGTCCCCGGTGCGTCAGGGCCAGGCGGGCCGGGGGAGCGGCCGCCGTCTCCCTCAGGGTTCTAGGAGAAGACTCCGGGGCCTCACATGCCGCCCTCTCGGCCGTCCCTGAGCGGCCAGGCCAGCGGCTCCGTTCTGCCTTGGTGCTGGGCAGCGGTGCGTGCGGGGACGGGCAGGGACTGACCCCGCTTGCCGCCCGGACCCTCTCCTGGAGCGCTGGCTCTCCCCTGGGCTCAGGAAGCTCGGTCCCCCTCTGGAATGGATTTTCCAGACTTCCCCAGGCCACGGCTCCCCCGCCCCCTCCCCCGCCCCCTCTGACTTCCTGTTGCTCGGATTCTGGATGATTCCATGCCCGGAAGTGCAGCTCCTCTCCAGCCCCCTCTGGAATGTGAGGCTTGTCCTGCCCGCTGACCTTCCCCTGCCCTTGGCGCTGCTCTCCCACTCACCTCGCCTCACCCCGCCTCACCTCACAGGGCGGGGCTTCCTGGCCAGCGCCCCGGACCCTTGCAGGCTGCAGGGCCAGGCCGGGCCCGTCCTCCTAGAGTGGGACCCCGGGGCAGACCCCCCCCTGCTGGCCCAGACCCCGCATCTTCTGCCATGGCATGGCGGGGTGGGCGTTGGGGTCCCGTGGGAGCTGGTCATGGAACCCGGTGCCCCCTCTTTCCTCTCACGACTGTGAGCACGTGAAATCCAGACCCCCTACTCTCTGGTCCTTGTGTGTGGAGGCCCTAGAGCTGGGCTGAACGTCAGAGGGAGAGACTGGAACAGTCCCCTCTGAACTGGGTTTTCTCAGTCTCAGACGGGGGAGTGGCCTCAGACTCTATCTGGTTCCACCTTCTGAGGGAGGGAGGTGGCCCCTGGTGTCAGCCCCCACTTGGACGCTCCTGGTGATGGGAGACTCACTGCCGTGTGGCCAGTGTGACGGCTGCCAGAGGCTGACCCTACCTCGGACTGTGGGGTCCTGGTCTTCGCTTTATCCAGCACTTCCTGGATCTGGTACCCTGCGCTCAGGGCGCTCAGCATGGAAGGGTGCTGATGGCACACCTGGGGAAACTGAGTCAGGTGGGCAGGATCCCAGGGGGAAGAGGAGCGGTGGGGGGAGCAGTGGCTGTGATGCGGGAGATGACAAGGGGACAGCCGCCTTATTCTCCACCAAGGAAGGTCTCCTGGCTTTGCCGCGTGGGTCGGGATGCAGCCGGGTGCAGGGGGAGCATCAGGGCTTGGGAGCCAGCGGAACCTGCTCTTCTGTGAGCTGTGTGGTCCGAGCCTGCATCTGTGTTGGTGTATGTTGTGTGTGTTGGTGGTGGGGTATGTGTTGGTGGTGGGGTGATGGTAGATGTGTTGGTGTGGGTTGGTAGCATATGTATGGCACTGTGGGTTGTTGTGTATGTGTAGTATTGTGTTGGTGTGGGTTGTGTGTGTATGTGGTACTACGTGTGGTGGTGTGGTGGTGCTGTATATGTGGTACTGTGTATAGGTGCACGTGTGTTGTTATTGGTGGTATGCGTTGGTGGTGTGATACTGTATGTTGGTATGTACTGGTGGTGTGTGTGGTACTGTGTGTTGGTGTATGTGTGTTGGTGATGTATGTGGTACTGCGTGTGTTGATATGGGTTGCCGGCCTGTGTGTGAGAGTGTGTGTGTGTTGGTGCCATGTATGTGGTAGTGTGTGTTGGTGTGTGTTGGTGACATGTGTGGTACTGTATGTTGTGTGTGGGGAGCATGTGTGTGGTGGTGTGTATTGGTGTTTGTGTGTGGCATTGCCTGTTGGTGTGTGTTGACGTTTGTGGTACTTTGTGTGGTAGTATGTGTTGGTGTGTGTGTGGTACTATGTGTGGCGTTAATGATGTGTATGGTACTATATGTGGTAATGTGTATGGTACTGTTTGTGGTGGTTGTATATGTGTGGTACTGTATGTGGTAGTGTGTGTTGGTGTGTATGTGTGGTACTGTGTGTGGAGGTAATGATGTGTGTGATTCTGTATGTGATGTGTGTGTTGGTATGTGTGTGGTATTGTATGTGGTAGTGTGTATTGGTGTGTATATGTGTGTGTTGGCAGTGTGTGTGTGTAGTACTGTGTGTGGTGATGTGTGTGGGTGGCATGTGTGTGGTGGTGCGTGTTGTTGGTGTGTAGTACTGTGTGTGTGTGTGTGGCGATGGTGGTGGGCCATGCCGAGTGCTCACTGGGCCCTGCCCTCCTCTCTCTGTCCCCGTGCACCGCCCGCTCCCCCTCCAGCACCTCGGTGAGGAGCTTCCCGTCGGGAGACGGCAGTGAGCAGGGGTCCCGGACGCCCCCCCAGGCCTCGCTGGACCCTGGCTTCCGCGCCTACAGTGTGGGCCCGCCGGGCGTGTCGCCGCAGAGGAGTTACCAGAGCGCGTCCCCCCTGCCCCCGGCCGGCAGCGGCGGCTACAGCGGCCCCGACTACGCCCTGCAGCACTTCAGCTCCCCGGAGAGCCAGCCCCGGGCTGCGTTCGGCGCGACCGGAGCCCACGCGGTGCCCGGGAGCCCGCAGGCGCGCCACCGGACAGTGGGCACCAACACCCCGCCGAGCCCCGGCTTCGGCCGGCGGGCCGTCAACCCCGGGAGCCCCGGCCTGAGCCACCGCCAGGCCCTCCACGCGGCCCCCAGCCCCCAGGGCAGCACCGCCACCACTCCGGGGAGCCCCGGGCTGGGCCGGCACCCGGGCTCCCACCAGGCCTCGGGCCTGCACGGCAGTGTGGCCGCTGCCACTCCCGGGAGCCCCGGCCTGGGCCGGCACCCCGCGGCGGCCCACCAGGGCCTCCTGGCCGCCGCTCCCGGGAGCCCCGGCCCGGGCCGCCACCTGGGCGGGTCCGGCGCGGCGGTTCCTGGCAGCCCCGGCCCGGACCGGCACGTGGCCTACGGGGGCCACTCCACCCCTGAGGACCACCGGAGGCCCACGCTGTCCCGCCAGAGCAGCGCCTCTGGCTACCAGGCTCCCTCCACGCCGTCCTTCCCGGTGTCCCCCGCCTACTACCCGGGCCTGGGCAGCCCCGCCACCTCGCCCTCGCCCGACTCGGCCGCCTTCCGGCAGGGCAGCCCCACACCCGCCCTGCCCGAGAAGCGGAGGATGTCCATGGGCGACCGCGCGGGCAGCCTCCCCAACTACGCCACGGTCAACGGCAAGGTGTCCGCCTCGCCCAGCACCAGCGGCATGTCCAGCCCCGGCGGTGGCGGCGTCCACTCCGTGTCCTTCTCCCACACGCTGCCTGACTTCTCCAAGTACTCCATGCCCGGTGAGTGTCCGAGCCCGCTCCTGCTGCCCCGGCGACACCCCCCCCCCCTCGAGCGAGGACTCCTGTCCCGCTTGGCAGGTGGCCTGGGCCGGAACCACGGGGGATGTCTGGGCCTCGCTTCCTTTCATGGGTGCAGGCCACAGGGGTCTCCCTGGGCTGCTCTTCCCGCAGCCTGGGGAGGGGGGAGACAGTGCGGATGACGCAGTCTGGGTGTGGTTGCTGATAGGCTGACCGCCACCCCCCCCCACGGGGGACTGGCCCTAGCTCAGCGCTCTCCCACTGGCCCCTGACAAGTGGGTGTTAATGACCAGTTGTCAAGTGAGCCAACGGGCTCTCAGAGGGGTGACAAGTCACTGCACCGGCTGGCCGAGTCGGGCTTCTGTCCGGACCCGGGGCATATGCCCGCGGGGGTCGCTGTGACTTAGCGTCACCTGAAACACAAGCCTCCTCCCTCCAGCTCCCCCATCCTGCGCACCCCCCTGAAAGACCTGGCCGCCAGCTGCCCAGGGCCGAGCAAAGCCCGGGGCCTTCTCTCTGGCCTCTGCTTTTCCACCCACCGGACTGCCGTGCGGCCCCCCAGGTTTGCACGCAGACTTCTCCCCCAGAACTCGGCGTCTCTGTCGGCTGTGGGGGACGGCCGCTCAGGATGACGGTCCAGGTGGTGTGGGTCTGCAGCTTCTCTCAGCCGGCTCCGGGGAAAGCTGAGCTGAGCGTGCGGGCTGGGTGGGGCCCCTGAGGCTTCGGGGTGGGGGGGAGGATTTAGAATGTTCTGGGCACTAGGGGCGGGCCCCTTGTCCCGAGCCTTGGGGCCGGGATCTCTCCTGTGTGTACTCATGCGTGCCCTTGTTTCCTGCTAGCCACCCCCCCACACACCCCCATCCCCCCAGAGACATCTGGTTCCCAGCCCCTCTCCTTAGAGGACGCAGACCTTCTAGGAGTTAGGACATTTCCTGTTTCCCACCATCTTCCCTGCTTAAAATAGCCCCTGGAATCAACACAGGAAGGTGCAGCGGCCTGGGGCTGCCTCTCACAGCTCATTAGACAGCCCCGCAGCTTGGGGGGGGGGGCGCGGGGTGGGGGGGACCTGGAGTGTGAGAGGGAGGGGCTGCTGTGAGCCCCCCAGCCGCGGCCCTCAGACCCCCTCACGCACAGCTGAGGAAGTGGAACCAAGTCTCCTGTGCAGTCCTGTTCCCCCCCCACCACCCGGGAGAAAATCCCAGCAGCCTCTGAGTGTGTGTGTGTGTGTGTGTGTGTGTGTGTGTGTGTGTGTGTGTGTGTGTGTGTGTGTGTGTGTGTGTTGTGGGGACAGGCTGAAACGGGCCAAGCAGCGACGTGCAGCCCAGCCCGTGCTGTGTGCTTGGCTTTTTCCTTTTTGTTTGTTTGGTGTTGCAGCCACACCTTGGGGAGGGGGTGCGGAGAGGGGGGCATCTCCCGGCTCGCTGTGGCTGTCACTCCTGGCGGGGACACCGTGGCTGCATATAGAGCTTGTGCAGTTGACGCTGAGTGACCCCACCCACCCCTCTCTCTCTCTGTCCTGGCTCTCTGCACTGTGCACTGAAGGTCTCAGTCTGCCCCTCAGCCCCAGAGCGTCCACCCGAAGCAGAGGACACTCGTGGAACTGGAATTGGTTTCTGTTGGGGGGGGGCCCACGCCCAGCGGTTCTCAGGGCTGACTCCTGGCTCAGGGCTCAGGGGTCGGTCCTGGCGGTCCACCGGGCCAGTTGGGTGGCCCCCAGCCCCATAGGGCATCACTTCCGTGTTCACCTGGCCCCATCTACCAGGACCCTGTCTCCAGATAAGCGCTAGGAGGCTCAGACGCGGGGGGGGGGGCGCGGGAGTCTCAGTTCTAACCCAACCCCCCCTCCCCCCCTGCACTCCTGGTTCTGTCTTGGGTTGAGAGTAGCTTTTTTTTTTTTTTTTTCCCTTGTGATGTGGAGCGTCTGGGGCTTTCCTTGTGGGGAGTAAGGAGGGGGCCAGGGCATAGTGGACAGAGAGGGACATCCGTCCCGCCCTCGTCTCAGCCTCCTGATACATCTTAGGAACTACAAGCAATTGACAGAGGAGGAAGGGATGGGTGGCCGGGGTGGGGGGAGAGAAAGTTTTTGTCAGAATTTTCTAGAGAAATGGGGCAATGGGGTGGGGCTTCGGGGAGGGGGGTGTCCCATGAGGAGGCGTTATGCAGGATAACAGCTCTGGGCCCATGGCGGTCTCCCGGAAACAGGGGAGGGATGAGCTGGCTGGTTCTGGCCCGTCCAGCAAAGCCCCGGCTAGCTCTGGGACTTCGTTCTCTGGCCTGGATTCCTCTGGCAGGCAGAACAAAGGCTCGCAGACACAGTGACCTAAGACAGTGGAAATCGGGGCCAGAGAGACTGGAGAGATAGGACAGCCGATCGGGCCCTGGCCTTGAACACGGTCAACTTGGGGTTCTGTTCCTGGCACCGTGTATGAGCCCCTCAGCCCTGCCAGGAGCGATCCCTAAGCACAGAGCCACGAGTAAGCCCTGAGCCCCGGGTGTGACTCCAAGTCCCCAGATTTAAAAACAAAACAAAACAAAATTCCAGAAGCTGGGGCCAGAGAGGTAGCCCAGTGGGCAGAGCGCAGGCTTTCACTGTAGGGGACCCTGCTGCCACCCCAGCACCAGGGGGTCTCTGAACTGACAGGCAGGGTCCTAAAAGAGGCTCCAAGTTCAAGATGGGGGTGTTGGCAGGCTGGGTTCTGGGGTATCTGTTCTCTGGACAGCCCGCTTCATTCTGCACCCAACTTCCCGTGGTCTCTGTCGCTGCCCCTCTCCCATTGGGCTAGTTGGGTGACCCCCAGTCAATGTCACATCACTTTCGTATTTACCTGGTCCCATCCACCAGGATCCCGTTTCCAGATAAGTCCTAGGAGGCCCAGCTCCTGCTGTCATGATGATGATGATGATGATGATGATGATGATGATGATGTGAGTGTTTGTGTGCCAGGGGGACGGCCTAGTTCAGACCGTGACATTTTTCTTTCCTCTCTTTCTTCTCCAGACAATAGCCCCGAGACTCGGGCCAAGGTGAAGTTTGTCCAGGACACTTCCAAGTATTGGTACAAGCCCGAGATCTCCCGGGAGCAGGGTGAGTGTTGGCGGGAGCGGCCGTGCCAGCCCCGCAGGGGTCTGTCTGGGCTTCCTGGGGGCAGGACAGGAGCAGGCCCTGTCCCCTCTGAGCATGTGTGGGGGGCGGCCCCAAGAGGGGCCTGAAGTCAGCCAGAGACGGGAGGGAAGCAGGCGAGGGGGGGGCTGTGCTTAAATCGGCCCCGACCTGGTTCCCGAGCAAACCTGAGCTTCCTGCCCGCCGGATAAGGGAGATCTTTGCACATCCTGGGAACCAGAAACCACAGCGGGGAGTGTGTGCTGGGCGTCCCAGGGGAGGCCCGTGTGCTGCCGGACTGGGGTCCCACCCCTGACGGTGGCCTGGTTCTGTAAATACGGTCGCGTTGGAGACTCTGTCCCGTCACCTGGTGCCTCCCTGCCGCCTCGGTGTCAGGGTGACACGCCCCTCACCTGCAGAGCGCGTGGCGGGCTCTCTCTGGCGGTTTGCCAGCTCTGGTCCAGCAGGACGCTGTGTGTGTGTGGGGGGGGGGGCGCAGGGTGCCCAAGGGAGTCCCTCCTGTGCCGTGATACCTTTTCTCTCCCTGTGCCCCCCGCCCGATGCAGCCATAGCGCTCCTTAAGGACCAGGAGCCGGGGGCCTTCATCATCCGGGACAGCCACTCCTTCCGCGGAGCCTATGGGCTGGCCATGAAGGTGTCCTCCCCGCCGCCCACCATCGTGCAGCAGAATAAAAAAGGTGAGCCCACCTCTTGTGCTGTTGCCTGGGCAGCCTCACCTGGGCTGGATACCCTCACCTGGGCTGGGCAGTCTCACCTGGCTGGACACCCTCACCTGGGCTGGGCAGCCTCAACTGGGCTGGATACCCTTACCTGGGCTGGGCAGTCTCACTTGGGCTGGACAGTCTCACCTGGGCTAGACAGCCTTACCTGGCATGGACAGCCTCAACTGGGCTGGATACACTCACCTGGGCTGGGCAGCCTCGCCTGGGCTGGATACCCTCACCTGGGCTGGGCAGTCTTACCTGGGCTGGGCAGCCTCGCCTGGGCTGGTTACCCTCACCTGGGCTGGGCAGTCTCACCTGGGCTGGACAGCCTTACCTGGCCTGGACAACCTCACCTGGGGCTGGAACAGCCTCACCTGGGCTGGGCAGTCTCACCTGGCCTGGACTGCCTCACCTGGCTTGGATACACTCACCTGGGCTGGGCAGCCTCCCCTGGACTGGACAGGACAGCCTTACCTGGCATGGACAGTCTTACCTGGCCTGGATACCCTTACCTGGGGCTGGAATAGCCTCACCTGGCCTGGACAGCCTCACCTGGTCTGGATACACTCACCTGGGCTGGGCAGCCTCCCCTGGGCTGGACAGGACAGCCTTACCTGGCCTGGACACCCTTATCTGGGGCTGGAACAGCCTCACCTGGGGCTGGACAGCCTCCCCCGGCTTGGACCCCTTCATCCAGTCTGTTATATTCCTAAGTGTCCAGGCACTGGGGTGAGGGGGGTGCCCTGGACATGGCCGGGCTGGCCTCCCAGCTCACGGGAGCTAGTCCTGCAGCCACAGACGTTCTAGAGCCACGGGTGGCTAGGAGGTGGTGCTAGTGCGAAGGAAACGGGAAAACAAGATGACGGGGGCCCTGTGGTTGGTGTCCCGGGGGTTGGGGCGGGAGCATTGGGCGGCTGCCTGCTGGGGTGCTGGCCTCAGCCCCTGCCCTGCCACCCCAGCAGCCCCTGCACTCTGGAGGTGGGCAGAGGCCGTGGGAGGAACTGGACCTCACTGCACTCTCTTCAACTCCCAGGGGACATGGCCCATGAGCTGGTGAGGCATTTCCTGATTGAGACGGGCCCCAGAGGAGTCAAGCTCAAGGGCTGCCCCAACGAGCCGAACTTTGGTAAGTCCCTCGTGCCCTGTGCCGGCCCCTGTGACCCCCCTCCACCTGCCTACCCTGCCCCAGGCTCCCCAGCCCCGGGTTTCTGCCAGCTCCCTCTATTCCACTTATTTATTTATTTATTTATTTATTTATTTATTTATTTATTTATTTATCTATCTATCTATCTCCCACTTTATTATTATTATTATTATTATTATTATTATTATTATTATTATTATTTTGCTTTTTGGGTCACACCCAGCGATGCACAGGGGTTACTCCGGGCTCTGCACTCAGGAATCACTCCTGGCAGTGCTTGGAGGACCCTATGGGATACTGGGAATCAAACCCGGGTCGATCGCGTGCAAGGCAAGCACCCTACTCATTGTGCTATGGCTCCAGCCTCTCCCCCCGCACTTTATTTTAATATGGCGATTTACAAAGTTGTTCATGATGATCTGTCCCAGGCATTAGATAGTCCAACACCAATCCTACCACCACTGTCACCTTCCTTCCATCACTGTCTCCATCTCCCCAACCACGCCTCAAGTCTATAGCAGGCCCTCAGTAATTTATTTTATATTGCTTGTTACTACTAAGTGGCTCACAGAATGATTAAAAAAAAAAAAGAAAGAAAATTCATGAAAAGTGATGCATCTCACCCTGGGGACATTGATAGTCCTTGTCTGAGGGATTCCTAAATTGCTGTTGTTGCAAGTTCAGCCTTCTGGGTCCATGTTTCTGTTAGTTGAGATTGTTTGTCTTCCATGTTGCGTGCCATCCCACCTGGTGTCAGTGTGGCAGAGTTTTGAGGATGGCATGCGGCCACAAGTGTGGCCACATGCTCCAGAAAACCCAGAATCTGCGGTCTTCCTCGTCAGAGAGGTGGTTAGGCCTGTGACGGGGCGGCCGTGTCCTTCTGCTCCTGGGTCCTGCCAGTCACTGCCCCTCTCTGGGTCTGCCCTCCTCTGCCATGCATGGTCATCCTCCTCCCAGAGGGCTGGAGGACTCTGGCGGTCTGGCTTGCCCCCCTGCTCTGGGGAGGCTGCTCTCTGGCTGCGTGGAGGGGCCAGGTCAGGGGGAGGCTTGCTCCAACTGGGGCCAGAGACGGCAGGATCTGAGTCCCTGTGCCCAGAGAGAGGCAGAGGGGGACTTTCTCTCAGGAGCACACGAGAAGGAGCAGGGGCGCCTTCTTCCTGGATCTTGCTGGCCAGGAAGGTGCAGCCTGTCTGATGGGTGGGTGGGCTAATGATGGCGGGGTTGGGAGGGGAGGTAGGAGGCTGGGGGAGAGGGCTGGGTGGACTTCCTGTCTGGCCCTGACCTGCCCTGGGCCCCTGCCTGACCTGCTCTCTCCTCTCCACAGGCTCCCTGTCCGCCCTGGTCTACCAGCACTCCATCATCCCGCTGGCCCTGCCCTGCAAGCTGGTCATCCCAAACCGCGGTAGGAGGCTGACCCCCCTGGTGACTCTCCCAGAGCCCTTGAGAGGAACCCCCTGAATCTCGGTCCTGCCCCCTGCTCCTGACAGGGCCCGGTGGGGGAAGAGGACAAGGGTCATTTTGTCAGTCTGAGGAAACAAACTCAAAACCACACTCACTCCTTTCTCCCCCCCCTACCCCACCCAATCTATTAAAAGAAGAAGGGTTTTTTTAAAAAATTTTTTATTAGTGACTCACCATGAAGTATACAGTTACAGACTTACAAACTTTAATGCTTGAGTTTTAGTCATTCAAAGATCGAGTGCCCATCCCTCCTCTAGGGCCCATTTTCCACCATCAATGGTCCCAGCATCCCTCCCACCACCTCCACCCCACCTGCTCTGTGGCAAGGCATTCATTTTGCTCTCCCTCTCTTTTTGGGTGTTGTGGTTTACTTTAGAGGTATTAAGTAGGCATAAAAGAAGTTTATTTAAAAAATAATATATATATATATATATATATATATATAATCTCCCGGAACATACCTAATGGATTTGCCAGAGCATTCTGGGAAATTCTTTGGAGGCGTTAAGAAATCCAGACTGAATCTTCGACTAAGCCTCATCCCAGCGGATACACCAGAAGCAGGGGGACAATTATGGGGAGGCCCAAGAGGACCGAGGGCGACGGGGAGGGAAGAGAGACGGGGGTCCTGGGGAGGTGGAGGTGTCCCGGGGTAGGATGTTGGTCTGAATGCAGAGGACAGAGCACACGCAGGCCACGTCTGGACGGGCTGGGGACATAGCGCGGGGGGATAAGGCGTGCCCCTCCCGACTCCCCTGGGCTCTGCTGGGTGTGGGGGCTGTGCCCCCTAAGGCGAGGCGATGTGCTCCCTGGAGTTCCTCTTGGGCCTGCAGAAGGAGGTGCTTCCTGTTAGACTAGGGATGGACGGGGGTCACAATGGAACCTGCTGGCCTCAGAGCAGAGACGCCTTTGAGACGCCAGGGTACTCAGAGGAGACATCAGCGTCTCTGAGAGGTGGTCCCACCTAGGGGGATGCCAGAGAGGGGGGCCAGGACCTTCAGTCACAGGCTTCTCCAATACCCTCCCCCGGCCCTGCCCCTGCACACGGGGCCCTCATGAGGGGCTCCGAGGGGGGATGTGGGCTGCCTTTTGTGCCCCGTCTCTGCCCGCCAAGGCACCCCGAAGACCACCTTCTTCCTTCCCTTGGGCTTCTGGGCAGAGAAGGCTTGCAGGCTTGCAACCCCCCCCCCCCCCATCATCTGACAATCCCTACTTTTATCCAGCTTAATTGACTGAATTATTCATGGTAATTGGCCCACATTATCAGCTTAAAAGTTCAAATGCAAACTTAAAGATGCTTTATAAACCGCATACGTTTAGGGGCTAATTAAAACCCCATTTCTAGAGAGTTTACCAAAGTAGCTCTGCAATTAGAGAACTGTTTTGATGTTTAACCAGTGCCTCCCAGCTATCATCAGTGCCCTGCGGGGGAGCTTGTTGGAAGTACAAATAGTCGCAAATCCCTTCCCTTCCCCCTCCACCCCTGCCTCGGCCCCATTAACCCCACACAGACACGCTGGCGAGGTGTTTTTTTCACAGACCAACACTGAGCATGCCCACCTGAGTCAGACTCGGGGCTTTCTCATATTGAAATCACTGCTGTGATGGGTCCAAGGCCTCATGCTCAGGTTTCCAAAGTTTTTTGGCCCCACTAAAAAAAAAATACCCCTCATGCCCACCCCTCAACCCCACCCCTGTTGCAAATTGACTTTATTTTTTTTGTTTGTCTTTGGCACACACCCTCTGGTATGTGAGCACCAGGGCTTACTCCTGGCCCTGGGTTCAAGGACCACTTCTGGTGAGCTCAGGGGAGCAAGTAGGTGCTGGGGGCTCGAGCGTGGGCCAGCCGTGTGCAAGGCACGTGCCCTGCCCGCCGTACTGTCTCTCCAACCCCAGCAAAACTACCTTCTTCAAAGGAGCGGCTGGAGCAGCCCCCACTAAAGGCTTCAGCCTCCTGGGGGCTTGTTCTGGGGGAAACCAGAGCCCCCAGACCCACCCCCAACACAGACCAACACTTGGGTCATGAATTCAGGTGTCTGTTGATTGAATGAAATGGTCACCACGGTGTCATCTCTCCCCTGGGCTGGCGCTGCCCACCCAGTGAAGGGAGGAAAGGGCCCCCCTTGTTATTTTTGTTTTGTATTTGGGGGGCTGTTCCCAGGAGTGGCGCCCGGCCCTGCTGGGGTCTCCTACATACTGAGTCTGCACTCGGCCCCACTGAACAGCCCCCTCCCCCCAGCTCTGGTTCACGGCTGCTCAGCAGGTGCGGGGCTGAGGGTCTGAATCCCCGCGTGTGCCAGTGCCCGAATATCACGGAGACTCACCCGTGCCCCCGGCCAGCCCGCTGCCCTCACCATGGCCAGCCCGCTGCCCACGCCCCGGCCAGCCCACTGCTTCCTTCCAGCTCGGCCCTCCCATTCCGGGCTGAGTTGCATTTTGCTTTTGTGTTTTTTGTCTCAGACCCCACAGATGACTCGAAAGACAGCGCGGGTCCTGCCAACACAACCAGCGACCTGCTGAAGCAAGGGGCAGGTGAGTGCTCCCCGGCCCCCCGGCCCCCACCGTGTGTCTGTCTGCTGCCCTGGCCCCACGCCCTGGCTCCCCAAGATGGACTGACGTTTTCCTGTGACCCGCCCCCCCGCTCCGCCCCCTCCCCGCCGCGTCCTTTCAGCCTGCAACGTGCTCTTCGTCAACTCCGTGGACATGGAGTCGCTCACCGGGCCTCAGGCCATCTCCAAGGCCGCATCCGAGACGCTGGCTGCTGACCCCACGCCGGCCGCCACCATCGTGCACTTCAAAGTCTCCGCCCAGGGAATCACCCTGACCGACAACCAGAGGAAGTGAGTCCCCTCTGCCCGCCCCCGGGCTGGGCACCCGCTGGGCACCTTCCTGCCAGCCAGCCAGGGTATCACTCCTCATTGCCGTCTCTCTGCGTGTCACCCATTGTCCAGCCACCACCCACTCACGCGTCCACACTCTCCCCTTCTTCTCTTCTGCCTACCCACACATTCTCCCTCCCTCCCTCCCTCCCTCCCTCCCTCCCTCCCTCCCTCCCTCCCTCCCTCCCTCCCTCCCTCCCTCTCCCTCCCTCCTTCCTTCCTCCCTCCCTCCCTCCCTCCCTCCTTTCCTCCTTCCTTCCTCCCTCCCTCCCTCCCTCCCTCCCTTCCTTCCTTCCTTCCTTCCTTCCTTCCTTCCTTCCTTCCTTCCTTCCTTCCTTTCTTCCTTCCTTCCCTCCCTCCCTCCCTCCCTCTCCCCCACCCACCGAGTCTCCATCTACCATTCCTGTGCTCCAAGTGAGTCTCTGTGGGGTAGGAAACTGCAGGTGAGACGATGCAAAGCCCCTTCCCAGCGGAGCCTCCCCGGTGCCTCCCCAGGTGTGCTCTGGGCGGTCCCCTTCCCCTGGCTCCTTTCTGCCCCCGCTCAGAGCCAGTGTCTGCCTTCACCCCAGCCGCCCGCCTTGGGAGGTCAGCCTGGCTGTCTGTCTGCCGGCGAGCGGCTGGAGCAGGACAGTCCTCCATGGTGGGGCCCGGGAGGGGAGAGGCGGCGGGCACACATGTGCTTGTGCACGACCCTGTCCCACCTCAGCCTTGTGCTGACCATCCCTGTCTGTGCCGCAGGCTTTTCTTCAGAAGACACTATCCCCTCAACACGGTCACCTTCTGCGACCTGGACCCACAGGAGAGAAAGTGAGTCATCTAGGGACCACCCCTGCTGCCTGGAGCATGTGTGTGTGTGTGTCTCTGTGTGTGTGTCTGTATGTGTGAGTATAGTGCCTGTGTCTGTGTGTGTGTCACTGTCTGTGTGTGTCTCTGTGTGTGAGTATGTGTGTCTGTGTGTGTATGTGTATGTGTGCCTGTGTCTGTGTGTGTGTCACTGTCTGTGTCTCTGTGTGTGAGTATGTGTGCCTGTGTCTCTGTGTCTCTTTGTGTGTGTGTGCCTGTGTGTGTGTGTGTGTGTGTAGATGCATGTGTCTGTATGTACGTGAGTCCTCTTGGTCCCCCGGGAGCCCCGCCTGTGTGGGGGATTGATTCTGTCGGGCATCTTGCTGGGTTTCCCCACTAAAATCTGTAGACCCGCTATGCCCCAGCCCCTGAGTTTGCCCCCTCCGCGCGGACAGAACTCCGGGCAGCATGCAGTCTCTCCTGCCCTGGGTTGGGGTGGAGCTCTGACCCCGGGCGCGTGGGGGGCCGGACCCTGGGGAGCCGGGTGGGGGCTGAGCGAGCCTCTTTCTCTCCGCAGGTGGATGAAGACCGAGGGGGCTGCCCCGGCTAAGTAAGTGGGGGCTTCGCTTTGCATCAAGAACAGAGACCAACGCCCTAGGACAGGGGCAGCTGGAGGGGGCGGAGAGGGGCGGGGAGGGGCGGGGAGGGGCGGAGAGGGGCGGAGAGGGGAGCTTAGCCCCAGGCCCAGCTTCCTGGTGCCCTTTCTGACCCATGGTGTGGTTCATGACATACGTGCATGTGCACATGTCTACACATGTGCATCGTGAGCACACACATTTTGTGTGTGCACACATGTGCCTGTGCATGCAAGCACAGGTACATGTGTGTGCTCACGCGTGCGCATGTGTAGACATAGACCGACTACACGGCCTGGCTAATTTGGGCTCCCGTGGTCGGGCCTTGGGTGAGGGGCTGCCGCGGCGTCCCCAGCTGTTCCCGGCTCCCCGCCCCGCTGTAATTAGCAACAGGCCGCAGGGAGGGGGCCCGGGTTCACATTCTGTTCCCTGCTCTCGTATTTTTAACTCTGTTTTGTACAGAGAGAATGTGAGGTCACCGCAGCCTCGGTGTGGGAAGTGGCGGGCAGGGGAACAGGTGTGGGGTCCCTCTCCCCTCCCAGGGAAGTGTGTGTGTGTGTGTGTGTGTGTGTGTGTGTGTGTGTGTGTGTGTGTGTGCGTAGAGGCCACCCCTTGTCCTCCGGTCCCCCTGACCCCCTGGAGGGGGCTGTGGGGAGACCAGGCTCTCTCCCAGGCATTCCATATTTCATTCCTTCGCTCATGTGCTGTGCGAGCGGCTGAGCAGGGGTGTGGCAGGGCGGGCCCGGGAAGCCTGTGCAGGAATGTCTCCGGTTTATTTTTGGCTTCACACCCCCTGCCCCCCTTACCGTCCAGTCTGGTCAGTGTGCGCCTCCAAACCCCTGACCCTGGGGATTTCTGCCAGGCACCCCGAGACATGGACAGCGCCCCCCACCCGCCGTGGCTTTTATTTTTTTATTATTATTATTATTATTATTATTAATAATTTGTATTTTGGGTCACACTCAACGATGCTCAGGGGTTACTCCTGGCTTTGCACTCAGGAATTACTCCTGGCGGGACCCTATGGGATGCTGGGAATCGAACCCGGGCTGGCCGCTGTGCTGTGGCTTTTAGCGGGGACGGGCTCTCAGGTGGCACGGCCGCTGCTCTCCGTGTTCAGGGGCACCGGGGCGGGGTGGGGGGGGCGCTGTGGGCCTGAGGATGAACTGTACCCGCCGGGTGCTGCCCCAGGCCTGGGTGTGTCCCCTGCCCACCCCGCTCAGGCCCGCTGTTTCCCGTCCCCTCCTCCAGGCTCTTTGGTTTCGTGGCCCGGAAGCAGGGCAGCACCACGGACAACGCCTGCCACCTCTTTGCCGAGCTGGACCCCAACCAGCCGGCCTCCGCCATCGTCAACTTCGTCTCCAAGGTCATGCTGAGCTCTGGCCAGAAGCGATGAGCACCCCCACCCCCACCCCCACCCCCCACAACCCCACCTCCACCTCGGGCCCAGAGCCAGGGCAGTGGGGCCGGGGCCTGTGGGGGAGGGGGACCCGTGAATCCTGACCGCTCTTGACCCCAGAAGGAGGGAGGACTCGGGGGCCGATTTTGGAGAAGGAGAGAAGAAAGTGCCGCGTGAGGGAGAGGAAAGTGAAAGGCAGCGGGCAGGGGGAGAGCCGGAGAGAGGAGGGAGGGACAGGAAGGAAGGAGACGCATTCAGTTCCCCTGGGTCGGTGGGTCCTGAGAACCCCGCCCTGCCCCCCCTCCCGAAGCCTCCGACACTAACCGGGTCCACGGAACGCCCCCTCCGCCTGCACGCTCTTAGCTTGGCGCATCTCCTGGGAGACTGAGCCAGCCTCCCCAGGGATCCCCGTTTGGGGAGTGTGGGGGGG
This sequence comes from Sorex araneus, assembly GCF_027595985.1. Taxonomy (NCBI): domain Eukaryota; kingdom Metazoa; phylum Chordata; class Mammalia; order Eulipotyphla; family Soricidae; genus Sorex; species Sorex araneus. Next base: position 250,732,851 of record NC_073313.1, on the reverse strand, counting down.
GGAAGAAGGGAAGTCAGAGCACCATCTCTCTGATGCAGCTTCTCTGGCCACCTCCCAACTGCCCTTGGTATGTGTGTGTGTTGGGGGGGGGGTTCGGGGGTCTGGAGGCCGTGTCTCTGGCTGCACCTCCACCCCCCACCCCCCGCAGATTTTTCTCTTTGCCTCTCAGCCAGAACGATCCACTGGCTTCCTGCCCATGTGCCTTGAGCGTGCACACACATACACACACACACACACACACGTGCACGCACACACGCACCTATGCATGCGTACATCCAACAGCTGGGGGTGACAGGAGCACCCGAAATTAGGGGTGACTCATTCTCCACAAGTGACAGGGGGTCTCGTTCGCCCCTGTCCTTGACAGGGGTGCAGCTGGCTCTCCCTGAGTGTGTGTGGGGGGGCTCACACCTGCTGCCGCTGGGAAGCTAGAGCGTGGGTTTGAAGACGTGGAGCCCAGTTGCAGACCAGGGTCGGGGGTGGGGTGGGGGAGAGGGCGAGCTCTGACTGGCTACCCCAGCTGTGAGACTCAGGGGTGAAGTGGGGGGGGGTGAGAGTATGTTCCCACCCGCGCCCCAGCCCCAGCCCCGGGGAGCCCAGGCCAGCCTTAGCTCAGGCTGAGTGCCCCCTCCTCCTCCTTGGCCCCACCCCCTCCCGTGCTGCAGGTTCCTGGTTGCTGCAGCACAAACAAGATTCTCTGCCCAGCAGCCCCGGGCGGGGAGGGGTCACCCATCGCTCCTGAGCCCCCCCGCTGCACTATGTTAGGCTTCAGTGTGCTGGGCTGCTGCAGCCCAGTGGTGTGTGTGTGTGTGTGTGTGTGTGTGTGTGTGTGTGTGTGTCAGAGCCCGGGGGCTGTCACCCAGGCACCACGGAGCCTCCCTGCCAGGCCAGAGGGAGCCGGGCCCCCGAGTGGCAGAGGACACGGTGAGGCCAGAGTGCTGAGGGTGCACAGGGCCAGCCCCGGGGCCCCGGAGGTGTGGCGGGGGGACTCACGGGACTCCCCACCCCGCCCCCGGGAGGGCCTTGGGAGCCCAGAGGGACCCGCTAGAGAGGCGTTGTACTGATATATAAATATATATAATATATATGTGAGACATACTGACGGAATTTGTAAGCTAATAAAATGTAAGAAAAGGAGAAAACAGAAGACTAGGTAAATTGATAAGACGTATTTATTATTTCCCGTGCTGCTTGGTTCCCCGTCCCCCCCACCCCTGCCCCCCTGCCCCCCGCCCCCCACTCCCCGCTTCCGGGGAAATAGCCCCATCCCGACCCCTTAAGAAGTGAGGAGCCTGAGAGGGGGGGGCCCGTTGTTTGTCTCTGGAGCAGCCTGGGGGCCCTCGGCGCTGACCTGGGGGTTCCCGGGACTGTCTGGGGCTCCCTGGGGGAGGGGCTCTGCGTTCTCTTCCTCTGTGCACCCCCTTCCCAACTCTCTGGTCCCTCAGCAACTAGGGCAGAGCGGGGGAGCTGCCCTGTGCGGCCCCCAGCCAGCGTGGCCCCGTGCAGACCCCGGCCTGAGTGGCCCCCTGTGGACCCCGGCCCGCATAGCCCTGCTCCTGACAGCCGGGGCTGCTCAGAGCCGCCGTGACCGCGTGGAGGCTCTCCCTCCAGAGTGCTCTTCCCTCCAGAGTGCTCTTCCTTCTGAGGTTTCAACCCCGACACTCAGATGACCCCCATCCCACCTCGAGCCCCAGTTTCCCAGAGAGAATGTCCCGGCCCCCTTTCCGTGTAAATATCTCCCCCTCCTGTGGCCGGGCCCGTGGCAGCAGAGGCCAGTTTGCTCCTCCTGGTCCGGATTATCTCCGCCCTGGGGCAGCCTCCACGGCTCCCTTTTTTTTGGGGGTCCACCTCTACACACCACACACACACACACACACACACACACACACATCCACACCCCCCCCACCATCCCCAAGTGTGTGCCTGGGCCCAGCCAGCCGTGACATTCAGGCCTGAGCCACCCTGGGAAGGCCCCGGGGTGCTGGAGAGAGGGGCCTTGCTGGGGGCTGATCTTTCCAGAAGGTTGAGGGCCAGAACCCCGCTGTGTCCAGCCCCTCTCACCCCCGCAGCTGTCCTGTGCCTTGGGTGGGGGCTGTGCTCGCATGTGTGCACACCCCCGCCCCCCTTCCCCCCACCCCTGCACTCACAGACAGACACATACACACACACACACACAGCACTGCAGAATATTCTTGCCAAAGACTTCCAAGAGAGCACTTTTTCCCAGGCACTGTTCTCGTCTCCGTGTCTGCCCTGTCCCCAACGCTTGCTGTTGTTGAGGGTTGGAATCTGTCCTCCGGACCGGACCGTGATGCCTGGTCTTAAAAACCATCCCCGGGTGGGTGGGGAAGGGTCTGGGGGAAGGGGGGCCAGGAAGACAGCCAGGGCAGGGGGGTGGCTTCTCCCCGCACCCAGACAGAGAGGAGGGTTGCTAGGGGCCTGAGCACCGAGGCCGGCCCCGCCCAGCAGGCTGTGACTGTCCTGGTGGAAGAGGGGACAGACAGGGCATGGGAAGAGCAGAGCGGGGCCCCGGAGGGGAAGTGGGGAGGAAACGAGCTGTTTCATCAGCCCCCGGGCCCTGGCCAGGCTCCCTGTGTCTGCCCAGGTGTTTGCGGCCGGGCGGGACAGCCTGTCCCGGGGCTGGGCTGGGTGTGGGTTAGAGTTTCTCCTCCTGCCGCGCTGAAAACAGGTGCATTCCCGGGAGCCTGCTCCCCAGGGATGTCAGATGGGCAGGAGGGGGGCTGTGGGGGCCGGGGAGCACGGGAGGGGCAAGGGGTTCAGGGAGAAGGACAGGCAGGTCCCCGGAGCTGGTGGGGGCTGGCAGAGGCCCCTGGAGGGATCCCCTAGATCGGGTGAGTCCAGGTCCCCTCCCGGGCCTGCCTCTGCCCCTAATGCTCTCCTCCCTCCAGCCCTTGGAGGGTGGGTGAGACACAAAGTGTCTCACAGAGCACGCTCCCCCCTCCCTCCCCACCCAGAGTCCAGAGCCCCCCTCGCCAGTGGTAACAGGATGTGCGTATGGGCGTGCGTGCAAGTGTGGGTGTCTGAGTGTGCGACTCTGCCTGTCTCTCTAAAGGAAGTGGGGGTCCGCGCGGGAGGCGAGAAAGGACTGGGCAGCACCCCGCTGGGAAGAAGGAATCAGGAGGTGGTCACTCAGGGCAGGGCACAGCCGTGGTCGGGGCTGGAGGGCGTCCCTGGGCAGTCAGAGGGACTCCTGGAGTCTCTTTCTAATCAGTGTTAAGCAGTGTGTCCCCCCCCACCCCAAACCGTTCCCCCCATCCCCTCCCCCTTGTATCCTCACTGGGTTCAAGTGTGAGAGAGAGAGAGGACCACATCCGGTTTGAGCATCTGAGTGCTCGTCCCCTTTCTCTCCCTGCTGACCTGTCATTCAGAGTGAGGGTCAGAGATTGATTCCTGCCTCCCTGGGGCCCCCCAGTGCAGGAAAACACAGACACGCCCCGAGTCAGCACCCCCTTCCTCCCCCCTCCTCCCCCTCCTGGGCTGTGTATTTATATGGATGGAAACATACTTTCTCTTTTGTATCTGCCTGTAACCTGCGGCTCCGCTCCAGGGTTGAATGTATTGTATCCGAGCTGCCTCACCCCCGCTTGTTCCTCGGCCACCACCCGATGTATGGCTTTATAAAGGATAAAGTGAAACTCCGCAGGCTCCTGAGCTGTGTTGTGTTCACGGGGGTCTCCCCTGTCCTGTTCTGGGGGTAGAGGAGGGAGAAGCCAAGCCCCCCCCTCCCCCTTGCACCAGGCACTGTCCACTGTCCCCCGCAGTCTTGCAGCTGCAAGAGAAACTCAGCAGATACTGGTGGAACGGAAGAAGAAGTCCAGGCCCAGGGAGGGGGCTGGTCCGGGAGGGCACAGACGGTCCATCCTGATTAGGCTCCACCCCTTGGTTCGCTTCATCTCTGGGGGCTCTGCACCCCCAGAAGCTCCACAACGAGACCAGCCATCTAGAAGCTTCCGGACAGCCTGGCTAGAAAGGGATTCTTCCTTGCTACCTCCCAGCGTCCCCCCTGTTTGCAACGGAAACGCCAGCAAGAGTGCTCCTGGGCTCTGCTGGGCGGGGGCGAGGGGGGAGGGGGGAGGCTGGGGTCCCACCCTCAGTTGCACCCGGCTCTGGGTCACCAGGCAGCCCCTGGAGGTCGGGAAGTGGACGGTGGTGTCCCGTCGTGAGGGGGACGCCGTCAGACCCTCTCTAGAGGTGGGCGTGTCTCAGCATCCCGAGTGCCGCCCCCTTGGGCCCCACTTCCAGTGGACCCCCTCCCCCCGGGAAACTGGGACTCAGAACCTCTGGGCTGGAGCCTCTTCTGAGGATGCAGAGACAGTGCGGGGTTGTGGGTGACCCGGAACCACCCACGGCGCATTGTGGAGCCCGTGCTGAGCTGATGGCGCAGCTGGGGGGCTGGGGGACAAGGCTTGGACCTGCCTGGGGGCCAAGTGAGCCGCCCCGGCGTTTCCATCACCCTCTGCGAGCTTCATCTCCCCACGCTGGGAGCCCTGAGGTGCTCTGGTGTTGGCCCCAACTAACCCTGTTGGATCAGTGAAAAATATTTAGGCATGTCCCACCCCCTCTGCCCGCATCCCCCCACCCCGCCCCCGAGCAATCCCAAACTCACCCACATTAGCCTGAAAAGGATGTTCATGAACATAACATCATCCAGGGGGTGTTTGTTTCTATTTTCTGTTTAGGGGGCCCCATCTAGAGGTGTCCACCTTGCACCTTGTGCGGCTGACCCCCCAGCACTGCCCACGGTACCCTGAGCCCTGAGCACAGAGCCAGGAGTAAGTCCCGAGCACTGCAGGATGGGGCTCCAATCAAGCAAGCAAACAGAAAGAATGAAAAAGAATGTGGGGTTCCTGGCCTTCCTGTGCCTGTGTGCTGGGATATCTCGGGAGCCCCTCTAGCATCGCCCCCAGAGGGCTGGCATGAGGGTGGAGAGCCAGGGGTGGGCTGCAGACCCTTGAGGACTCAACAGCGCCCGGCCCCCGTGCCGTCCTGGGGTCTCCCCTCTGCTCCTCTAGGGGTCCCACTGCAGAAAGGAGTTTTGGCAAAAAAAAGCTCCGGAGTGATTCTGATCTCCAGGCTCTTCGTTCCAGACCCGCTGGGCTTGGGGAGGCCGAGACGGGGACTCAAAGATCATGGCTGCCATCGGGGCAGATGTCCGGCTTCCAGGACCCCCTCTCGGGCTCCCCTGTGCCTCCTGGGAAAGCCGGGTGCCCCCTGGAGCCCCAAAGCCTGCAAACCAGCAGAAGCAGCTCTACAGCTCGGGGCCCTTCTCTCAGACTGGGGCTGCGGGGACGGGGGGTGGGGGGGACTGTCCAGGGGTCTCAGGGGGTCTTGAGGAGGATGGGGACCCCCGGGAGAGATGGACACAAGCTCCAGCCGTGAATTATCATGAGAGGCGCTGCCGCTGGCCTCCGGGGAAGACACTCCCGATGGCTGTGCGTGCACTGACCAGCGGGCACTGACCAGCGGGAGCATTTGCTCCTCTTGCAGCCTCCCAGGCGAGGGGAGAGGCAGCGAGAACCAAGAGCCGGAAGTTGAGAGTGTGTGACACTAGCAGGCGGGAGAGCCGGGCTGGCTGTGGCCAGGGCTGAGAGCGAGCGTGGCTCCGTGGGGGGTGTGTGGGGGGTAAGGAGTGGACAGGGTGTCCCTTAGGACACGACATTTTCCTGACAGGACGGGGTGTAGAGGGGAGAGAGGCAGCTCCTCACCCCTGTGTGTGTGTGTGGGGGGGGCTCCTCCTGCAGATGGCATTGGCTGGAGGTGGAGGGGGGAGAAGGGGAGGAGGGGGGCTGGCGAAGCAGGGAAAGGGGAGGGCGGCTCACGGGAAGTGCTGAGGGGGCGCTGGTGTCCCTGCAAGGGAATGGAAGTGCCGGGCTGTGGGGTCCAAGTGCCAGACTCAGTTTCCAGCTCTGCCCCTGCTGTTGGTGTGGCCTTGGCATGGCGGTTTCTTATTTCCATGTGAAACCCCGTGATTGCTGGAATTGATTCGAGATATGTCTGGGATGGCACCTGGCTGAAGGCAAGGTTCCAGGACACCCGTGAGGAGTTTTAATTTTTTTTTTTTTTGAGTCACAGGTCAATCACAGTTGAACTGTGAGATACAGTTACAAAGTTGTTCATGATTGGATTTCAGTGATACAATGTTCCAACATCTGTTCTTCCACAGGTTTTCCACCCGTTTTCCTCCTCCTCCTCCTCCTCCTCCTCCTCCTCCTCCTCCTCCTCCTCCTCCTCCTCCTCCTCCTCCTCCTCCTCCTCCTCCTCCTCCTCCTCCTCCTCCTCCTCCTTCTTCTTCTTCTTCTTCTTCTTCTTCTTCTTCTTCTTCTTCTTCTTCTTCTTCTTCTTCTTTTCTTCCTCCTCATCCTCCTTCTCTTCCTCTTCTTCCTTCTCCTCCTCTTCTTCCTTCCTCCTCCTCTTCCTCTTCTTTCTTCCTCCTCCTCCTCTCCCTCTTCCTCCTCCTCCTCCTCCTCTCCTCCCCCTCTCTCGGTGATGCTTTCTCATGGACCTTCACCAGACCAGATTTTTCAACTGTTTTACATCTGCAGCATAAGGAAAACTCAGGGCATGAGCTTATAAGCCCCCCAAGGACAGGGACGGGTCTGTCCTGGGAGCCCAGCTGAGTGCCTGGCAATATGAGAGGCCCCTCTTCTATCTTTGTGAAAGTGTGCTCCCTGCAAGGTCACCCAAAACGAAGGAGGAGTGTGGAATGGGGAGGACAGAAGGAGGGGGCAGGCGAGGGGCGGGGCGTCAGGGCGAGGGGCGGGGCGTCAGGCTGAGGGGCGGGGTTTCAAGGTGAGGGGCCGGGTGTTAGGGCCGGGATGGGGACTGAGGGTGAGGGGGGTGTCAGGGCTAGGAGGTAGCCACGTGCTGGTCACAGACTGAGTGGATAAAGGCTATGTTTGAGGCAGACTTTTGAGTCCGGATCAGTGTTCCTGTAAGTGGGAGATTTTGAAGGTTCTTAAGGGTGTTTCAGCATCAATTAAAACAACTGTATCTTGGCTACTGTCTTGTGTGGTTTATTAAATGTCATGTCATTTGCTTACTTTTAATTTTTATTTTGGCTTTGGGGGCCAACCTGGTTGTGCTCAGGGCTAACTCCTGGGTCTGTGCTCGGGGCTCACTCCTGGAAGTGCTTAGGGGACCACAGGTGGTGCTGGGGAGCAACCTGGGTTAGTCATACACAAGGCAAGTGCCCTTCCCGCTGGACTATCTCTCAAGCCCTTCAGGACAGAGCCACTCAAGGCGAGGAAACAGTGTGTCCACAATCTCACAGCTGGAAACAGTAACAGCGATGGTATCGAGCAGGACCAGGACTCCTGTAGCAGTCAGTCCGGGAGACCAAACACATGTGATGGAAACTGATGTTGTTCTCAGTACAGGCTCTGACTTGTGCCCCAGTTTTCTCCCATAAAGGTATTCAGAAATTGGGGGGGGGGGCGTTCAGTTTGTGGCTCCATCTTTGATATGTGGCCCATCAAGGTTGCTCGGTGCTGGCCATTGAAACTTCATTCCAGCCAGTGAAAAGTGGCAACAGTGGGCGGGAAGGGCTTGCCCTGTTCTTTAAGGACACAACATAGTGCATTTGTGTACATTGTTTCTGCTCACCTGGGTCCCCACTGTCACACAGCCGTATGCAGTTGCTGGAAAGGCTACATTCATGCTGTGTAGCCAGGAGTGTCCGACTTATCCCTGAAGGCAGAGGGGAGTGGACTTGGGGACAACGGGCATGTTTCTGACCCAGCTCCAGCCCACAGGAAGGAGCCCCTCCGGCCCCGGGGCAGGAGCCTGCTTCCTTCTGGGCTCAGAAGATGCTGCAGAGACAGAGCCAAAGAGCTACGGCCAGTGCCAGAGTCGACAGGCAGAGAGCTGGGAGGGGCGGCCACGTGCCTCGACAGACTGAGGCTGTGCTAAAGGCCGTGCTGAGTAGAGGTCAAGTGGGTGTCGTCTGCTCCGTCAGGAGGAGCAGCTGTGGGAAACGAGGTGGGGGGGGGTTGTGCAGGGGTGAGTGTGACAGCTACATGGGACACTGGCTCCCTCTTCCAAGTGATGAACTTGACATCGAGGGGTGACCCCCAGGGTACTGTGTTGCTGTGCTTGGCGTTGCCACACCCCCCTCCCCTCCCCCGCCCCAGTGGCTAGCTGGCTGGTCTAGGGACCAGTGTCTGAGTCCCACCTCTTCCCTGGAGGAAGGAGGAAAGAAAGGGCAGGGGTGGGGGTGGGGTGGGGTGGGGGTTGCTTGTCAACACTCTGTTCTGGGGGTGGCGTGAGAGGGAATCCTCCAACCCACAGAGCCCAGCCACAGAGGACAGACACTGAAGGGCGTGACCTCCAGGAGCAGAGGACTTGAGGGCCATGGACCCACATGCACCCACCTTGATGCCTTGGCACTGCCCAGGCCCCAAGCACCAGGCACAATTATGAACTTCTTTCTAATTCAGTGAGGAGGGTGCCACGGTGTGGGAGGAGAGGGTACCATGGTGCAGAAGGCAAGTTGAGTCACAGAAAGATCATGGGGCATCCGAGGGCCAAGATTTATCCTGACAGAAAGGGGGCATACCTCTGTGTGTGTGTGTGTGTGTGTGTGTGTGTGTGTGTGCAGAGCTGGTGGATCACAACAGTCCCTAGGGCATGGCTGTTCGGGGAGGGGAGCAGGGAAAGAGGCCTACGGAGAAAACGGAGCTTTCCAGGAAGGTAGGGAGGATGGAGATCCCCGAAGAAGGGGGGAGGGGGCTACAGGAGGGGGGAGGGATGGCTCACCCCTCAGTGCCAATTCAGATGGGGTTGGGGGGAGAAAAGCATTGAATTCACCCTCGAGGAGTTCGTCCTGGTTTTCTTTTGCAGGGGGGAGTCGGGCCACTCAGCGGTGCTCAGGGTTTACTCCTGGCTCTCTGCTCCAGGGTGGGGTTGGCGGACCCCGCGCAATGCCAGGGCTCGAACCTGGGAACCAGGCTTGGCTGCGGGCAAGGCCAGAGCTGTACTCCCTGTGCTGTCTCTCTGGCCTTCACCTCCTTCTTGCCTGCACGTGTGGGGAGTGACCATTGGGGTGTGGGCAGTGCCGCGGGGTAGAAGTGGCCTGTGATACAGGGACGGAGGGGGGGAGGGATCCAGCGGCCCCTTGCAGAGCCTCTCCCTCCCTGAGCGTGGCCCCGGCTGCCGGAGGAGCCCACGGGTACTCACAGTTAGCAGGGAGCAAAAAGTATGATCTGGTGTGTTCTGGAAACCCAAACCCACCTTGTGGGGGGGCCCCCTCTAAAGAGGAGGCTGACACTTCACCTGAGGCAGGATCAGCTGCTGAGCGGGCAGTGCTCAGTGCTGCCCCCTGCTGAATGCACCTACAGATGCCAGGATGCAGCCAGCCCCCGCCAGAGGGGAGGTAAGTGGGTGAATGCAGGGCCAGAGCTGGGCTTTGTCCCTGGGCTGGCCTGGCTGCCGCCTGCCCCACTTCCTCTTCTCCACTTCTCACTCCGGGGGGTGCTCTTCCCAGTCCCTGGGGCCCCAAACTGGTATTCAGGGTGAGGGGCAGAGGTCGACACCAAGGGGTCCACCAGTCCCTATCGTGGAAGGGCGCTGATGACCCCATAAGGGGTGTCAGTGTTCCCTCGGGGATGTTTCGGGACCCAAGGGGCAGTCAGAGAAGTCCCGCCAGCCGAGTGTCCCCTCCCCTCCTTGCTCCCGTGCTCTGTCCCATTTCCCATCCCACGGCTTTTGTCTCCCCAGGACCCTGTCCTTCCCGAGACCTCCAACTGGGGCTGCAATTGCAGCTGCTGACTGTTTCTTTGTGGGCAGGTCGACCAAGGGAATTTCCTTTCCTGGATGGAGCAGAAGGGAACGGAGCAGGGTGGGCAGAGCGCAGGGGGCGCTTGGAACTTGCAGGGCTCAGCTGGGATTCGGATGCTCTCCCAGGGCCACACCTGTGACCTACCATGGTCCTTGGGCTCCCTCCAGAGGCTACTCGGGGCATTGCAGGCACTCCTAGCACTCCCGCTTCCTCTGCTGGCTGGTAGACGCACTCCTGGCGTTTGCTGTACCTCGGGCTCCCTTTGGTGGCCAACTGGGGCGCGGCAGGGACTCGCGGCGCCTCCCGAGGGGGTCAGTGGACAGCAACAAGCTGAATTGATTTCCAAGAGTCGCCATTCATTGAGAGCAGGAAAGGGAGAGTAATTGGGCACTTAGAGGCGGCTGTTCATTGAAAGCCCCGGGATAGAGGGAGGGTGGCCTCTTGGCATGAGTCCATCGCTGTCCTGGCCTGGGGAACTGGCCAGAGCTACCCTTCACGGCCTGCCTGGGGACAGGGGTGGCTGAGGTCAGTGAGACCTGGCGCCGCACGCCGGCCAGTGGAAGGGCCACGACGGGATGTCTGGAGACCTAGCACTCCCGAGGTGGGCTGGCGGGGGCCCCGCTCATGGGGGTTGGCTGTACTGGTGAGGTGGGAGCATGGGAGAGCCATACACCCAAAACACAGACTCAACAGCAGTGAAAACGTGAGGTCTAAGCTGCAATCAGCCAACTTTGTCACGTGCCTGTCAAGAGGGCAGAGAAGGGGGGCCGGAATGGCGAATGGGGACACTGGTGGAGGGATTGGTGTTGACATCTTATGTGCTAAACCTTAACTATCCATGGCTTTGTAAATCATGATCCTTTTATTTTATTTTATTTTTATTGTGCTTTGGGTCACACTTGGCGATGCACAGGGGTTACTCCTGGCTCTGCACTCAGGAATCACTCCTGGCAGTGCTCAGAGGACCCTATGGAATGTTGGGAATCGAACCCGGGTTGGCTGCGTGCAAGGCAAATGCCCTACCCGCTGTGCTATCGCTCCAGCCCCAATCATGGTCCTTTAATTCAATACAAAAATTATTATTATTATTATTTAAAAGAGTCCCCTTTTCAAAACTTCCCTTGGCAGCAATATTGCTTTTGGCTATCTCCTCTCTGCCCATCCCATCCCAGTGTCCCTTCTCCTTGGGCTTCGAGGCCTGTCTGTCCTTCCCCTCTGCAGTGGGCCAGCGGACCACCCACCTGCTCTCTCTAGCAGACAGGCCAGGGTGTCACCTCCGGTTCTGCCTGCCTGCAATATGGTTGCTTTAATGGACCTTCTAGCTCCTGCCAGAGAGACGTTACCAGCTTCCTGTTTGCAGAGCCTGGGTCTAGGAACCGGGGTGCGGGCATGGTGCTCGCTGCCCAGCCCCCTCCTCGTACACCCACCTCCCTCTAGAGCAGAGAGTGACCACTTGCCTTTCTCCCTCGGATCTCAGCACACATTCCCCGTCCCCCCCCCCCCCGCCTTTAGAAGGAGATACTGAGTCGGAATGTGAAGTAAGTGAGACACGAGAGTGATGGGCACTTCCTGGGAAGGAGAGGCTGGAGCCTGTCCCTAGGCAGGACCAAGCCAAGCTCTGGGGAACCAACTGGAGAAGGAGGAGGCGAGACCCCGGCCCTCTCGAGACAGTCTGCCAGTGTAGGAGGAGGGCACAGGGTGGCAGGAGGACCTTCTGGGTCTTTCCCTCAGTCTCTGTAAGATGGGGTGGCACCCCCCGCTCCAGGTCAGACCCGGCTTGTGTGGGGTATGGTGCAGGGGGCTGCGGGGGGGGGGGTGAACCTTTGCTGACTCTCCTCTAGGGATCCCAACAGCCCTGCGCTCCTACAGTCTCACAGCAGGTGCCACATCTTGACAGTCCTGGGGCCTGTGCAGGATTGGGGGGCAGGAGGCAGAGCAGCTGCTGTGGGGTGGAGGGGAGCCGACGGCCCAGGGTTCAGGGGAGGGCACGAAGGGTCTCTGACCGGGCCTGAGAAGCATGAACACCTCAGTTCACGAAGCTTTTTGTGTATGTATGTGTGTGTGTGTGTGTGTGAGTGTGTGTGTGTGTGTGTGTGTGTGTGTGACACCCCTCTCAGGGGCAAGACAGGCCACCGTAACTAGGAAACCCCTCACGGAAGGCGAGGGGTAGTGGGAAGATTGAGGTCAACGTGGAGGCCCCTGTTCAAAGCCCCCCGGCCAGGAGAGCCCCAGGGAGGGGCTGTTGCCCTGGCTCCAGGGTACCTCCGGGCTCTGGGGGACAGAATCTCCCTGGGACGCAGGGAGGAGGGATGGAGAGGCCAGAGGGGCACAGCTCGTGGCCATGGGCGTCCTTTTAAGAGTCTGAACCTGGGAACATCTCGCCGTGACCAGCGGGGCCAGTCACCTGCTCCAGAACCGTCTATCGTGTAGAGGAGGGAAGCCAGGCCCTCTCCTGGGCGCCCTTTAGAAGGGGCTCCTTTGGGAAGATGGGAGTCTTATTGGAAAGCAGTGTCGCCCCCTGGTGGCTGATAGCGGTGGTGCTGGGAAGCTGGGCTGGGTGACCAGAGGAAAGGGGTGTCGCCCTCTGATGGTCGACGGGGGTGGTGCTGGGAAGCTGGGCTGAGTGACCAGGTGAAAGGGGTGTCGTCCCCTGGTGGCTGATGGCAGTGGTGCTAGGAAGCTGGGCTGGAAGACCAGAGGAAAGGAGTGTTGCCCTCTGGTGGCTCATGGCGGAGGTGCTGGGAAGCTGGGCTGGAAGACCAGAGGAAAAGGGTATCGCCCTCTGGTGGCCAATGGGGGTGGTGCTGGGAAGCTGGGCTGGGTGACCAGATGAAAGGGGTGTCGTCCCCTGGTGGCCGGTGGCGGTGGTGCTGGGAAGCTGGGCTGGCTGACCAGAGGAAAGGGGTGTCGCCCCCTGGTGGCTGGAGGCGGTGGTGCTGGGAAGCTGGGCTGGCTGACCAGAGGAAAGGGGTGTCGCCCTCTGGTGGCCAATGGGGGTGGTGCTGGGTGACCAGAGGCTGGTCCTATCCCTCTGGTTGATGAGATGCTTCTGACGCCTCCTCTGTGCCCGGTTCGCTGTTCAGGAGCGGGAACATGGGGCACAGGGCCGTGACCTTCAGGCTTCACGGCAGAGGGTTTGGGGCAGCTGGTAGAACAGCAGGGGAGGGACTCAGAGGCCATGCCATGGGCTCCTTGCATGAACAGTGCCCTGCGCTATCTCCTGGGTGACCAGTGCACAGCCTGGGGACTGCCCTCATGGCCTAAGCAGGACTCAGAAGACGGACAGTGACGAGGCCACAGTGTCACCAGATGGGAGGGATGTGGAGTGACGGACAGCTGGCTGTCCTATGGAGGGGTTTCTGAGCCACTGCCCAGCCCCTGTCCCCTATCCCTGTCCTAGGGTGTACCAAGCTGCATGGCATTTGGGGAAGAGACGCTGGACCTCTCTGTCCTCAGAGACATCGTGTCCTCTCACCGGGGAGAAGAAGGCGAGGGGCCACCTTCCCTGAGCCCACTGGGCACCGACCAGGAGACTATGAACGTGTCATCCACAGACATCCCTGCACCCGTGTTCATGATGATCTATCTACAAGAGCTGAGGGCTGCACACCGCCCAGCGCACAGTCACGGATGGATGAGCACTGAGAGAAGATGCGGTCTGTCTGCTCAGCCCGGAGAAAGAGTGATCTCAGAGCACAGCCAGCCCTGGCCCCCCAACAACAACAACAACAACAACAAACGAAAGGTTGAATTTTGGGGCCAGAGATTTAGGATACATGGGCAAAGGAACTTGTCTTGCATGCAGCCAGCCCTGGCTCGATCCCCAACACTGCACACGGTCCTCTCAGCACTGCCTGGGGCCACTCCTGAGCAGGAGTCATCCCTGAGCACCACCGGTTGTGGACCCCCAAACCAAAGATGCAAAGATAACAAAGAAACAAAAATGAAGAAACATATAAGCATTAGCTCAGTCTTTTTATTTTATTTATTTTATTCTTTTGCTTTTTGGGTCACACCCGGCGATGCTCAGGAGTTACTCAGGAATGACTCCTAGCGGTACTCGGGGGACCACACGGGAAGCGAGGGGTTGAACCTGGGTTGGCTGTGTGTAAGGCAAATGCCCTACCTGCTGTACTATCACTCCGCCCCCTAGCTCATTTTTTAAAAATTTAAAAAATTTTATTGAATCACCATGAGATAGTTACACGCTTTCATGTTTGGGTTACAATCTCACAATGATCAAACACCCATCCTTCCACCAGTGCACATTCCCCACCACCAATATCCCCAGTATACCCCCCCTTTCCCACCCTCCCCCTGCCTCTAAGGCAGACAGTATTCCCCACACTCTCTCTCTACTTTTGGGCATTATGGCTTGCAACACAGACACTGAGAGGTCATCATGTTTGGTCCATTATCTACTTTCGGCATGCATCTCCCATCCCAACTGGTTCCTCCAGCCATCATTTTCTTAGTGATCCCTTCTCTGTTCCATCTGCCTTCTCCCCTTCTCTCATGACGGCTTCCAGCTATGGGGCAGTCCTCCTGGCCCTTGTATCTACCGTCCTTGGGTGTCCTGGCTCAGAGTCTTAAGGACGAGATGGGAACCAGAAGGAAAGGAGGAAGGCTCCGTGGTCAGCTGGGCAGAAAGGGGGCAGCTGTCTGTTGCAGGGTGGAAACTGGACCTCAGCTTGGGGGGAGCTAACGTGGACTGTCCAGAAATGCACCATCAGTGAGCCCTCCGGAAACTAGGGGTGGCTATCACCAAGGGCGCCTCTGTTCTGGGGGCTGTCCTAAACTTCTCTCCCCTGTGCAGATCCCCCGGCTGCCTGAACCCTTTTCTCAGGGATGTGAAGGTCTCACCTGAGCGACAGGGGAGCAGGTGCTGCGTCCTGCCATGCCCCCTCCAGTCTTCTCGCCACCCCAATGTGCTCCCTGCACTGACATTGCCATCTTCCTGACTCAGGCTCACTCTCTCCATGGGGTCCAAGCTGGGGGGTGGGGATGGGGGGTTTAGTGGGTTCTGGAACATTCTGAGCAACGATCTTCACCTGGGAAGGGGGTGTGGCAACTGTCACAACTTGGGGTGGGCCTGAGGAGATGCTCCCGGCACCAGCGGGTAGAGGCCAGGGATGTTACAAATATCCTGAGATGCACAAGTGCACCCCTCCCAGCAATCAGGGTACCCCCACCCCAGGACATGTGCTGAGCTCTCTACAGGCTGGCTTTAAGGAGAGGCTCCCAAAGTGTGGGGGATGAGCCAGGTGACCCCACAGTTTACTCTTTTTTTTTTTTTTTGCTTTTTGGGTCACATCTGGCGATGCACAGGGGTTACTCCTGGCTCTGCACTCAGGAATCACTCCTGGCGGTGCTCAGGGGACCATATGGGATGCTGGGAATCGAACCCGGGTTAGCCGCGTGCAAGGCAAACGCCCTACCCGCTATGCTATTGCTCCAGCCCCCACAGTGTACTCTTTGTTATACTGTTTCATGTGTTATTTCTATGACTGGGTGGGTTGTTTCTTATGGGTCTGGGAATGCTCCCATTTCCAGGTCCTGGAAATCCCTAGGATGAGAATTGAAAAGAAAGCCCACTCAGTGTGTGGGCTGCGAGAGTTCAGAGATTTGGAGGGTGAGTTGGCGATTTCCTGACAGACAGGCAGGCCAGATGGGCACGGGGAGACTTCCAGGCAGCAAGGGGCCCCTGTGTACTTGGAAATGTGGGTCTGGGGTGGGCTGGGGGGCTCTGAGCAGAGAGGTTGGGCTGCAGAGGCGGAAGGGCCCTTGGACAGCTTGCTGTCATGGAGTGTGTCTGTAGCAGAGAAAAGCATGAGAAGCATCGCCGGGCACCCCCTGGCAGGGAGTGAGCCAATGCCTGCTGCAGCGGCCAAGTCTGGGCTGTCGTGAACGAGGCTCTGTGCCCTTTTCTCTACAGGTCTTTGTGCTTGTGCTCATGAGTTTCTGGGTGAGTCCCGAGTGGCAGGGGGTGGGCAGGCCCGAACCGCTTTGGTTGGTTTGAGATTGTGGTTTATACTCGGATACATGATTTCTTGGAGGAACCAACACTGGTCAATAGTGTGAGAGTTCCCTGCTCTCTCTCTCTCTCTCTCTCTCTCTCTCTCGCTCTCTCTCTCTCTCTCGCTCTCGCTCTCTCTCTCTTGCTCGCTCACTCACTCTCTCTCTCTGGGGATATGTACAGCAGTGCTCAGGGTTTTCTTCTGGCCCTGTGCTAAGGGATCACTCCTGGTGGGGCTCAGGAGACCCTATGGGGGACCAGGGAGCTGGCTGTGTGCAAGGCAAGCACTCTATCCACTTGACTCTCTCTCTCTGGTCTATTTTTTAAAAAATATTATTGAATTACCATGAGATACAATTACAAAGCTTTTATGTTTGGGTTTCAGTCACACAATGATCAAACACCCATCCCTCCACCAGTGCACATTTTCCACCACCAATGTCCCCAGAGAGTCTCTTGCCTGCAAGACTGGCTGTCTTCCCTGGGGTCCCTCGGAGGGGATGGGCCCAGCTTCCCTCCCCAGCCCGAGCAGAGCTCCGGGTGGCCAAAGACCACCAGCACCTAGATATAGCCATGCTCAAGGCCCCTCTCCACACATTCAGACGGGCCTCATGCATGAAGGTACCGGCAGAGGAACCCAGGTGTGTGTAATCCTATCAACATCCAACATCCAGAGACTTAAAAGCAAGCTCCCAGAAGCATGATACCTTGTAGCCTACTTCTCCCTCTGGGAGAAACTGGCAAGCTTCTGAGTTTCCTGCCCACACGGGACAGCCTTGCAAGCTACCCATGGTGTATCCATATGCTAAATCCAGTAACAAGCTGGATCCCATTCCCCTGACCCTGAAAGATCCTCCAGTGTGACATCATTGGGAGGGCTGAGTTGAGAGAGACTTCTAAGATCTCAGGGAAAGGACGAATGGAGAGGTTACTGAGCCCGCTCGAGAAATCGATGATTAACGGGATTTCGTGATCGTGATCTCATCCCTCCCCCCGCCTCTATGGCAGACAATTTGCCCCATACTGTCTTTCTCTCTCTACTTTTGGGCATTATGGTTTGCAATATAGATACTGAGAAGGCTATCACTTTAGTCCTTTATCTACTTTCAGCATGCATTTCTCATCCCAAATGATTCCTCCAACCATCACTGACATAGTGATCCCTTCTTTATTCCAGCTGCCTTCTCTCCCAGCTCATGAGGCAGGCTTCCAACTATGGAGCAATATTCCTGGCCCTTGTGTCTACTGTCCTTGGATGTCAGTCTCATTTTATGTTATTTTATATTCCACAAATGAGTGCAGTCATTCTATGTCTGTCCCTCTCTTTTTGACTCTTTTTACTTAGCATGATACTCTCCATGACCATCCACTTATAAGCAAATTTCATGACTTCATCTCTCCTAACAGCTACATAGTATTCCATTGTGTAGATGTACCAAAGTTTTTTTAACCAGTTGGCTGTTCTCGGGCACTCGGGTTATTTTTAGATTCTGGCTATTGTGAACAGTGCTGCAATAAACATACAGGTGCAGATGTCATTTCTACTGTGCTTTTTTGCACCCTTGGAATATATTCCTGTAAGTGGTATTGCGGGGGTCATATGAAAGCTCAATTTCTAGTTTTTTAAGGAATGCCCGTATTGTTTTCCAAAAAGGCTGGACCAGTTGGCGTTCCCATCCACACACCCACGCACTGGTTGTTCTTGTTCTTTTTGATGTGTGTGTCTCTGGCCTCTTTTCGCCAAAGCTTAACTGTTGTTCAGTTTCTTAAATTCCAGCATTTCTGGAGCATGTGTGATGGAAGACATCTGTTTATTTTTTTCCAGAGGGTTTATTGAAAGTTAATTTGCATAAAATCAAATTCACCACGCAAGTGTAGACGTCTCTTAATTTTCACGAACGCGAACCCTTTTCTTACAGCATATTTGAGTCACACGCCCTTGCTCCCCGTTGCCAGTCTTTCTTGCCTGTCCTCGGTCCCTGTTCTCATTATGACTTTTCCAGAATACCGTGATGATAGGATCAGAGAGTGGCCCCCTCCCCCCGCCCCCGGGTCTGCCGCACAGGTGAGCAGATGGAAAGCGGAAACACAGTCAGAGAAATGAAGGTTCTTCTCTCACCACCCTCTGTCCCTATTTTCAGCGTGGGCCGTTGGCTAAAACAGGAGAAGAAATGAATCTGGAAGAAAGACTGTGGTCGGACACTTAGTTGCCAGAACACCGTGACCTTTCTTGCTGAGCTCCGCGCAAGTGCTCATTCAAATGGGCAGGCCTGAGGTCCCCTCTTTCCTTTACACAGAGGTCCATGCTGGCCGGTTCTGAATTCTTGTCTATCTACTGGATTCTGTGTGTTTGGGGTTTTGCTCACAATTCTGTGTGTGTGTGTGTGTGTGTGTGTGTGTATGTGTGAGTGTTTAAAAAAAATTAACTTCATTTATTAGATATTTCTCTCGTTAAACACTTTTTTCTATTTATTTATTAATTTATTAATTAGTGAATCACCATGAGGGTACAGTAACAGATTTACACATTTTCATACTTGTGTCTCCCTCATACAATGTTCGAGCACCCCTCCCTCTACCAGTGTCCATTCTCCACCACCAGTGAACCCAGTATCCCTCCCACCTCCTAGCAAATACAAATGTGTATGGCATTTGGAGATACTGTATTTTGTATTTTGTTTACTTAACTTTGTTGTTGTTTGGGGGCCATGCCCGGCAGTGTTCTGCATTACTCCTGGCTCTTCACTTGGGAATCACTCTTGGTGCTTGTGAGATCAATTCATCATTTTATTTTATTTTGAAAAGTTTTTTTTTTTTCCCCCAGAGTCACCATGATTTACAAAGTCATTCATTTGAGTTTCAGGCAGACAATGTTCCAGCACCCATCCCACCACTGGTGTCAACTTCCCTCCACCAGTGTCCCCAGGTCACCTCTCCCACCCCCACCCCCCCGCCTCCTTATCAGGCACACTTTTAATTTTGGTTGCTGCCGTTCAGATATTTTTGTTCAGTGTGGTTGGCTTTGGGGTATAGAGATACAGAGATACCACAGCTCTACCCCACCAATGTGCCCAAGGCCCTTGTCCCTTGCCCCTGCCCCTGTTATTTCCTGAAATTGTCCATTTCACTTCTGTTTGGTTTGGGGGTCCACACCTTGCTGTGCTCACCGAGCTCTTTTCAGAGACCCCTCTTAGTGGTGCGCAGGGGAACTGCAGGCAGTGCCCAGGGGTTGGACCTAGGTCCGCCCTGTGCGAGGCAAGTGCCCTCCCTGCTGTGTGATGGCTCTCACTCCGAATGGGTCCTATTTCGTCTCTCGGACCGAAAAGATCTCCAGTCAAAACAGCTCACGGCATGACTGGAAGTAGGAGATAGTCAGATGTCAGAGGGAGCCCCCGGCAGGGCACCCTCTCTTTTCTTCTTCTTTTTTTTTTTTTGCTTTTTGGGTCACACCCAGCGATGCTCAGGGGTTACTCCTGGCTTTGCACTCAGGAATCACTCCTGACGGTGCTTGGGGGACCATATGGGATGCCGGGGATCGAACCCGGGTCGGCCGAGTGCAAGGCAAACGCCCTACCCGCTTTGCTATCGCTCCGGCCCCCGCACCCTCTCTCTTCGCCTCACTTGTGCCGGGAGAGATGGCAGGACTCACCCACGCACATGTGGCCAACGAAAGCCCAGGGCACAGGAAGCCGTCGAGAGCGCCAGGGAGAGATCACAGAGCACCTCAGCAAGGGGACTGAGGTCTGGGGTCCAGCTGCAGGTTTCAGAGCAGATCGTCCTCCACTGGAGGCGGCTAGAGGGCACAGGACAGGAACTGGACACTGTAATCTGGATAGGACACAGAGGCACAGGTGAGTGATGTCATATACAGGTCAAAGGAGAGACCTGGGCGTCGGGGGAGGGACCTGGTCTCTCTCCTTTGACCTTACGATGCACTTCAGCCTGTTAAACAACTCGGTTTTGTATGCGGATCCTTCCTGCTGTCCTCCAGGACCCAGGAGCTCAGGAATAAACCCCACTTGGGTGGTGCCTGTGGCTGGGCTCTGGACAAGGGGGCCACGTGCCTGGGGTCCATGCCACTAGCACTGTGCTAAGTACTGGACAAATGCACCCCAGACGCACGCCAGGTGATGGATGGCCCATAGCGCAGCGCTGGGAGATGAATGGGCTGGCCGCTCATTGATCTGGTCTCATGGGAGCCTTCTGAATTCAAAGACAATCAATGTGGCCCACCTGACAGGAAGTTGCTCTCCAGCCAGACTGGACAAGAGGACAGGGGAGATATTTATGGCTGGGCCAGGGTTACACTCACGCCTCTTCACTCTCTCTGTTGGCTGGGACCCAGTCCTAGGGACTGTCTTCACTGCAAAGGAGCTTGGAAAACAACAAAACAGCAACAATACAAGGAGTTTGGGGAAATGCTTTCCACGCAGGTTCCATTCCCTCAGGCACACTGGGAGATGCCCTTCAGGGTCCTCTGGTTTCTGCACCTCCTTCCCCTGGCCTCTCCAGGGGCTGGCCCTTGTCTTTGTTATGAGCATGCCCAAGTGACTGGATTCAGGTTCCTTTTCCTTTGTTCATCCACTCCTTTTGGCTTCCCAGGCAAGCATTGCTCCCTTGTGTGGGGTCCCCGCTGCGGGCATCATCCTGTCCCGCAGGGAGGACCTTTCTTGGGGCTAAGGAGGGGACGCAACCGAACGAAGAGACGCAGAGCCAGAAGGAGGAGGAGGAGAGAGAGAGAGTTTATTCACAGCAGTTACAATACTTATACCTCTTGGTGGGAGCGGGTGGTATGCATGCTTGGACCCCCATAGGAACAATAGTAAAATGCAGATCAGGCATGGACGTTGGCTAGTGAGAGAGGAATGGCGAACTGATAAGATCAGTAAGGTCAGCAGTGGTGACCTTGTTACAGGAATCCCAAGTAAGCCTCCGCTTGACTAGAGGATAAGAGCTAGGCTTGTAAAATGGCTCCCTACACCCTTGGGTTCTTGGGTATGCCGAGTGTAAGGAATAGAGTCATGATCTATCAGGGACCCTTAGGCTGACAGTGTGGGGGTCCTCTCCTATGTCTGTCCCCTTGTTCTGGCCAGGATCATAGCTGCACTGTATCTCAGCCCCCAGTTACGTGAATTCCGGTGTTCTGTAAATGACACCCTCTTTCTTAAAGGACAGGTGCCCAAATAAATATGTGATGAGGGGGTGGAGAGAAAGTTACCTGGGTAGGGCATTTGCCTTGCACCCAGGTTCCATCCATGACACCCCAAACGGTCTCCTGAGCCTGCCAGGAGTGATCTCTGAGTGCAGGGCCAGGAGTAAACCCTGAGCACTCGCCGGCTGTGGCCCCAAATCCAATAAATAAAAAAAAATGTGATAAAAACCTTTGACCCTTTTGCTTACGGAAGTTCCATGAATCCAGCTGCTTTGGGGCAAGGAGGTCCCTGATACAACTGGTACCTCTGAGGCAAGTCCATCTCTCTTATCTAACGCTCTAAAGTGATTCTCCTGAGAGAGACAGTGCTGGGAGGGTAGTGTAAGGGGAAGTATTCACAAGGTCCAAGATGCTGCTGCTGCAGCCAGAGGTGATGCAAGCAGAGAAGACGAGGCTGTGTTCCAGGAAGTGGCTATTACTATTGGATGTGCCATGGTCCCTGCTGTGACAAAAGGTTCTGGGGTGTGTGTGTGTGTGTGTGTGTGTGTGTGTGTGTGTGTGTGTGTGTGAGTGTGTGTGTGTGTGTGTGTGTGTGTGTGTGTGTGTGTGTGTAGTGTGGGATGCTCTTGTCCTGTATCTTCACTCCTGTGGGGCACTCAGCTTATGAGTTTTATTGGTAGTATCAAAACCAGGCTTGCTTTCAATAATTTTCTCTTTGGCTTTTCTATTTCACTGCATTCTATTTGTTCTTTAGCATTCGCGTTATTTTTCTTGAGCTGAAGTAATTCTTTACTTCAGCGGAAAGATGAGACCCTTAATTTGAGACTAATAATAGGCACTTAGTGTTTTACCGATTTCCCCTAAGTGATGCTTTTATTGACTTTCTCTTGACCCTCTGTGCTGTGTATTCATTTTCATTCAATCAAACATGCTTTAACAATTCTTGTTTGCTTTGTAACTAGATCCATGAAATACTTAGAAGTGGATTGTTTGTTTACCAACTGTAGCACTGTCGTCCTGTTGTTCATCGATTTGCTTGAGCAGGTACCAGCTTTGCTCGAGCAGGCACCAGTAACGTCTCCATTGTGAGACTTGTTGTTACTGGTTTTGGCATATCGAATACGCCACGGGTACCTTGCCAGGCTCTGCCCTGCGGGTTAAATACTCTCGGTAGCTTGCCGGGCTCTTTGAGAGGGACGGAGGAATCCAACCCAGGTCGGCCGTGTGCAAGGCAAATGCCTTACCTGCTGTGCTATCTCTCCAGTCCATCGTCACTGTGGAGAGGAATGTTTACCAACATTTGGGAGATTTTTCTAGTTATTTTTAATGTTTGATTCAATTTAAATTCACGTGACACACACCAGAGAACAAACTTAGTGTTTCTTGAATCTTTTAAAAGTTTATTGAAATGAGACTGGGCTTCTGATGTTATGGGTGGGATTGCGTCCACCACACCTTCCCTACTCATAGGCTGAAGGCCAAAGGATTGCTATAATAGCCAGTATGTGAAGATGGGAACTGTGAAAAATTCACTAAGGTTAAATGTGGTCTTCAGGGTAGGGGCCCTGATCAAATAATATTTTTGCCTTTATAAAGACTTCTTATATCTCTTCTCTTCTGCCCTCACCCAACTCACACACAGCAAAGAAAGAGCAAGAAGGAAGTTCTTCAGGGGCTGGAGTGATAGCACAGTGGGTAGGGCGTTTGCCTTGCACACGGCCGACCCGGGTTCGATTTCCAGCATCCCATATGGTCCCCTGAGCACGGCCAGGGGTAATTCCTGAGTGCAGAGCCAGGAGTGACCCCTGAGCATTGCTGGGTGTGACCCAAAAAGAAAAAAAAAAGAAGGAAGTTTTTCAGGACTCAGGAAGAGAACACTCAAGAGAAAATGACTGGCTACAATATATATATATTTAATTAATTTATTTATTTATGTTTTATTTAAAATTTTATTTTTTATTTTATTGAATCACTGTGAGGTATAGTTACAAGCTTTCATGTTTGGGTTACAATATTTTTTTTTTTAATGAATCACCGTGAGATACAGTTACAGACTTACAAACTTTTGTGCTTATGTTTCAGTCATACAATGATCGAGTACCCATCCCTCCACAGAGCCCATTCTCCACCACCAATGTTCCCAGTATCCCTTCCACCAACCCCACCCCATCCCCCCACCCCACCCCGCCTCTATGGCAGGGCATTCCCTTTTTGTTCTCTCTCTCCTTTTGGGTATTGTAGTTTGCAATAGAGATATTGAGTAGCTTATAGTCTACTTCCAGTATGCATCTCCCATCCCGAGCGGGCCCTCCAAGCATCCCTTACTTAGTGGTCGGAATCTTGATTCTATAGGACATCTAGCCTATAGAATTGGGAGGAAAGAACTTAAAGTTGGTTGTGTGTGTGTGTGTGTGTGTGTGTGTGTGTGTGTTTGAGCTACATCCAACAGTGCTCAGAAACTAATCCTTGCTCTGTGCTCAGGAGTTAGGGGAGCTACATGGTGCCAAGGAGGAACTGGGGTGGGCCTTTGGTAAGGCAAATCCCCTACCCAATGTTCCATCTGTCTGGCCCATCCCATTGTGATTCTGAGCATGTTTGTAATTTGTCCCTCAGCTGGACCTTCAGGGAACTTTAAGCAGCCCGATTGGTCGCTCCCATGTCCTGGGTGTTACCAGGCACCGCCCTGGAGCACACAGGGAGGCGGAAAGAGGAGGGAGTGGGTCCTGGGGCTCAGCTTTACTTAGGGCTGAGGGGAGGGGGGTGTCTGGGATTTCTCAGGCTCACTCTTTCTTCTGTGGGAGTGCTGCCCTGCAGTCCTCAGGAGCCCGGGCCCCACCAGCGACTTTGCAACTAGGTTTGGCTGTTCAGTTGGAGTGTGAAGATGTGCTGGTCTCTGGGACCCTGCACTGTAGCAGTGCTTGAGGGCCTCCAGGGACTCACCTAGCAGTGCTCTGGAGACAATGTGATGCTGGGATCCAGCCAGGGTCTCTGTCATGCCAGGTGGGTCGTGTTTTCTTTCTTTTTTTTAAATTTTATTTTATTGAATCACTGTGAAAAAAATTACGAAGCTTTCAGGTTTAAGTCTCAGTCATATAATGATCAAATGTCCATCCCTTCACCAGTGCCCATGTTCCACCACCAAGAACCCCAATATACCCCCTCCCACACCCACCTCCCCCACCTGAGTGGCTAATGATCTTCACTTTATTCTCTCTATACTTTGAATACATTCAATATTTTAACAGAGAACTCACTATTATTATTTGTAATTTCCCCCCAACAATCAAACCTGCTGAAAAGGCTTCATTTGATAATTTGTTTTCCATTGCTGAGAATGAAGATTACATGAGCTCCAGCAGCCGCAGCAGCCGTGCGGTTTTGGATTTCTGATATTTTAGCTCAGTTCACAGTCTAGATGCATTTTCTGTAAGAAGCCGCTGGGTGCCAAAATGGGTTAGTAGATCTCCAGGATCATAGTCTTTAAGGAGCAGAGGGGCCATTTCGTGCACAGCTGCTCCGGAGCTCATCTGGGCGGAGAGCATTGTACTTCACTTTCTTCAGTGTTGCTGACTTCCTCAGTAAAATCTGTACTATCTTGATTACATTCCATATTTCAACACAAAACTCACTATTGTTATTGGAGTTTCCCCCCCAAAAAACAGCCCTGCTGACAAGGAAGCATTTGATAATATGTTTTCCATTGCTGAAAATAAAGAGATATGAAGTCGCGCGGCCGCTATTGCGGCCGCGAGGTTTAGGATATCTATATTTTAGTAATTAAATCCAGGGAGATTTATGTTAGAAATTGCATCATTTCCATTCCTGGGGCAGCATGGGGCTATGGCATAGTTCACAGTCTAGAGACATTGCTGCAAGCAGTTGCTGGTACAAAAAGTAGTCTAGCTGGCCTCCGGATTGTGGTCGATCAGCAGCAGAGTGGCCGCACAAACGTGTGGCCACCTGGGTCGCATCTCGGCGGAGCGCGCGCTAGTATCGCTCCCGGCCCGAGACTGCCCATGCGTCCAGCTGTTTCAAGTTCATACCTCTTTTTTTTTTTTCCTTCCCGCACCACCAAGTTCGTACCTCCTTAATAGTCCTCATAATATGGTGGACGCTACACCGCTTTTCCCTGAAAAGGGAAAAAAACCAAGAAAGAAGGATCTTTCCCCTCCTCGGCTGGTGTGGGGCTATGACTTAGTTCACAGTCTAGAGACACTGCTGCAAGCAGTTGCTGGTACCAGAAGTAGTCTAGCTGGTCTCCAGATCGTGGTCGATCAGCAGCAGAGTGGCTGCACAAATGTGTGGCCAGCCGGGTCGCATGTCGGTGGAGCCTGGGTGGTGTTTTCGTCCCTGCTCTCTCTCCTACCTGCAGATGCACTCTTTATTTATTTATTTTTTTGGTCTTTTTGAGTCACATCCTGTAATGCTCAGGGGTTACTCCTGGTTTTGCACCCAGGAATTACAGGCATTATTCCTGGCGGTGCTCAGGGGGACCATATGAAATGCCAGGGATCGAACCTGGGTCGGCAGTGTGCAAGGCAAATGCCCTCCCCGTTGTACTATCGCTCTGGCCCCGGGTTCACTCTTTATAATTAATTTAAGGCCCAAGAGTGCAGATTAATATCTGAGACCTAAGACATAGCGTCAAAGCTCTGCTGGGTTTTTATTTATTTATTTAATTAATTTTATTCTTTAATTAGTGAATCACCATGAGGGTACAGATACAGATTCACACATGTTAGAACTTGTTTTTCCCTCATACAATGTTCACAAACACCTCCCTCCACCAGTGCCTGTTCTCCATCACCAATAAACCCAGTATCTCTCCTCCCCCAATCCCATCTCCCCCCCTTCACCCTACCCTGCCTCTGTGTCTGCTGGGGTTTTCTGAAAGGGACACTTGGTGGGGGATGAACGGGACTTCTTAGGAACCTGGCTAGCTAGGAGATGTGCCAGACGGCTGGCAATCTGGCTACTGAGAGTTTTGCTTCTGAGCTGATGGTTCAGCCATCTAGCTGCTTCACGTCTGTCTGGCCCCTCTGCTTCTGATGGCTGTGGCAACACCTGCTTCTTCTTTTTTTTTCTAAATTTTATTGAATCACCGTGAGCTAGTTACAAGCTTTCATGTGCCGCAGACCACCCAGTGGAGACCACCGACCACTGGGGACCAGGGACGAAGGAATCAGGAAAAGTCAGGAATCGGCGAGGGAATGACAGACAGCCACACTATAAGCTGGTGAACTGCTGCAACTTTATTCTGCAAAGCTGTGCTTATATATTGTTTCTCCAAGGAAATAGCAATAAGCAGGGGATTACAACATCAGGTTACACCATTAGACCACTGCTTTGATGATTACAATACACCATCAGAACACTACTTTGATGATTATAATTCAGCAGAAGAATTATTAACGAAGTACAATACAGTATGAGTTAATTCCGCATATCGCTTCTGTGACCTCTTATTTTCCTGTAAGGCTAGGGTAAAGCTAAGGTTCTTTGAAATGTCTGTTTCGCGCCAATGATCACATCCGTGTTAGTTTAGCATTAAGTGTTTAAGGCCCTTTCTCCCGTCAGGAATTTGTTATAATATATTGCAAAAGGTTTAAATAATAAACATCAGGGTTTTCTTCATCTAGCTAATCTAGCCATAAATGGGAGCTCTGAAAACAACCGTCGTTTCCCTTCATAGTTTACCCATCTATTCCCAATATTGTCGTTAGCTCCTGTAAAAAAGGGGGGTGGATCTAGGTAATCTTTTACTGCAGGAGGAACAACGTGGCGGCAAAGTCCGCCATCGCTCTCCCACAAAATATTGTGTCCCTGCAGGGAATCTTAGCCAACTCTTCTTTCTGGAAATGTTTTTGTCTCACTATGCTGTGATTTCTGCAACACCTTTGTTTTTACTTTCATTTCGTCTATTGCTTTGGTTTCCAAGAACAACTGTTTTTATTCTCAACCTTGTTTAGAAAAAACCCAATGAGGCATCTCCAGCATTCTACTATGCTTCTGAGACAGGCGCTTAAACAAAAGGAAAGGGGGGCTTCAGATATTAATTCATCTAATTCTGGCCGGCCTGTGGTGTTGGCAACATCCTGACCAGGAAACGCTGTACTGTTCCAATACGAATGCACAGATAAGAAATGCACAGAAGAAAGGCACAGATAGTTAAGCTAAGGCAAAACCAAGGTTGTCTTGTGCTCCAGCAGTTTCTGGTGTCATCAGGTCACGTGATGACCACAGATTGTAGGGGAACTGCCTGAGGCCCCGCTCCTGGGAGCTCCCACCTCAACCTCTCATCTGCAGACCTCCAGTGTAGCAGCATTTTGCTACAGCTACACAGGTGTCACAGCTGTGGGCGTAGCAGTTCCTCCTTTTTTGTTTTTAAAACGGAGCTCGAAGACTTCCTGTTGTATAGCCTTCAAAGAGGTGAAAATACATTTAAGCACACAAGGAAAGAGAAGAACAACCAGGACAAGGATAAAGGCCAAAACACCAATCAAGCCAAAATATTGACCCCAATCTAGGGGGTTCATAGCACTAATCCCTCTTTTTAAGTCATTGGCTAACTCTTGCGACCCCCTAATTTGTAAGTGAGACTGACTAATTGCTGAAATATCCTCCTGTAGGGCTGACAAATCATGGGTGATAGTATTATCGGCCCAAAGACCTTGCAAATGAGCTTTAACTTTGTTCCAGGGCTCAGAGTTATTATAAGGGAGAGGCGTTACACAGATGGATTTAAAATTACCGTGGCAGTGATCAGAAAGGGAGGTTTTAATATTTGCAATATCCTGGCCCAAGGCCAGCACTACCTCCTCCAAGACATTAATTTTTTGCTTCCAATTTCCGATCAATGGCTTCTTGTGCCAATAAAGCCATTGTGATATTACTATTCAAGGAGTTAACATAATGAGCGGTATGAATTTCTTGTACCAAGGTTGTAGTGGCAACAGCAAAAGAGGTCAAAATAGCGATTAATGCAGGAATTCCTAAAATAAGAGCCGCCACAAAGCGGCGAGGGCGGATTAGAGTTTTCAAACATTTATTGTGGGTCCTAATCAGAGAAGCTAAAATCTGTAGAGAAAAAGTGTACAATTTAACATCATATTGAACTCATTCAATCCCATGTTGAAAACCTTGACTTCCCATTAATGAGAGCGCTGTACTGGGGGTCCAGTGCACAGTTAAACATGTCTAATTCATTTAATACCATTTGAAAAACCCTTGATTTTCCACAACTTTTGAAGAATTCAATTATCTAAGAGCACTGTAACAGGAGTCCAGGCAATCCATCCAATATCTTTTGCATAGATCCTACCAAAAAAAAAAAAACGTACTAGAACAATTCTGCATGTGATTTAAAGAGTTTCTTTCCCAACTGATAATATCTGCATCCATTACCTTTCTGACTTAATATTCTTTATAGTCCCACAAGTTTAAACTCTTATTTTTACTGAACTTAGTTTGGATACAAATTACCAATCATCTCATTTAACATGACAAAACTACTTGCAGTGCTATTTCAAAAGCATTAGGTCAGTCCTATAGGTATTCAAAAAAACTTTAAAGGTGCTCACAAGTAAAGTTCTTACAACATATATCAACCTGGAGACATCTTTAGAATTCTGATTTCTAGGAAAACACTTTTTAAGGATTAAAACACTATTCTTGTGTACAAAGTTCTCTGAGGTTCAGGATAAGGTTGGTACCATAAATCCCAGACTAAGTCCTTAGGCCAATTCAGCCTGTCCTTCCCCATAGAGTCCTGTGTTGTTGACTCTTCCTCAGATTTCCTTGTGACTTCCAGCCGAGATCTGTTTGAGGTTGATGTTTGGAGGGGTGTGGAGTCTCAGGTGGTTTGGGGTCTGTATCAGGAGGATGAAGTTTTACTCCAGATGAAGCCATAGCAGGATCCAGAGTACATTAGTAGGTGTTATCTGTTAAAATATAAGCATAGACTTTTCCTCCTACAAGGAGGTTTCACACCATTTCTTTTTTGTGTGTTTGTCAGATTTTAACGTAAATATAAGAATCAATTGCTTTCCCAAGCCCTTTCTCATTTACAAAGTTGCAAGAACCAGATACCTGGAAGAGGGTCTGCAATTTATCCTTCCTGATAGATACCTTTTGAGAAATAATATAATCTTCTCGAACAATCTGCCCTAAATAGTTCAGGGGCCTGTCTTTTTGCACTTTGTCTGGGGCTATTATAAGACCATACTCAGTCAATGCTGTAATGGTATTTTCAAGGATATCATTTAATATTTCTCTATTTGGATGTGCCATCAACATATCATCCATATAATGAATTAAGTAGGCATCAGCATATCTATTTCTAATAACTTCTAAAGCTTTAGCTACAAATTTTTGACATAGGGTAGGTGAATTTTTCATTCCCTGTGGCAATGTCACCCATTGATATCTCTTAAAAGGCTGTTTAAAATTTACTGAGGGGACACTAAATGCAAAATACTCACTATCTTGGGGGTCTAATTTTATTGTGGAAAAGCAATCTTGTAAATCAATAACTATTATATGCCAGCCCTCCGGCACGGCCACAGGGGAAGGTAGGCCTGGTTGTAGGGCCCCCATATCCTTCATAATTGCATTAATGGCCCTAAGATCCTGTAATAATCTCCATTTTCCTGATTTTTTCTTAATTACAAATACTGGGGTATTCCAAGGACTATTTGATTCTATTATATGCCCTTTTTCCAATTGTTCTTTTACTAATTGCTCAAGAGCCTGTACTTTTTCTGATGTTAGGGGCCACTGACTCACCCATACAGGATCTTGAGCCAGCCACTCTATTTTATCTGCAAATAATTGTTCAGCAGTGGCCCCGATGAAAAATTTTGGTCAGAGTTAACATGTTCTGCTGAGACCAGCATTAGGCCCATGGCCCCCAGAATGTCTCTCCCCCAGAGGGTAAAGGGGAGAGAAGGGAGGACGTATGGTTGTATGACGCCCTGTTTCCCTTCACATTGCCATCTGATCATTGCTGAACTTTGGGCGACACCAGTCGCAGTGCCAAGCCCCGAAAGCGAGGATCCTGTCCTATGTATAGGCCAGGAGGAGGGCCACTCAGCGGCCGGAATACAGGTTCTATCTGCTCCGGTATCCATCAGGCCTCTAAATTTCTTTCCATTCAGAAATATGTCTTTGAATGGTCTGCCATCTAATTCTTGAATGAAAAACACCCCTTCAGTGGAGCCAAATTGTCCTGTGCCTCTCTGTTCTCTCATTATGGGATTGGGGAGGTTAATATAGGGCAGCAGGAGCAATTGAGCAATTCTTTGTCCTTTATGAAGTTTCCAATAATGGTCTTACCATTACCTTTATGGTGTTTTCAGTATCTGCGTCAATCACTCCCGGGAGGACTTCAAAATTCTTTTTGTAGTTGGAACTCCTACCAATAACAAGACCCACTGTTTGTGGCAGCAAGATCCCTTTTACATTAGTGGGAATAAGAGTGACCCCATCCCATTTTGAAATAATCATATCTTTTGAGCTAGCCAAATCAAGACCAGCGCTTCCTGGAGTGGCCCTTGGTAAATCATGAATAGTTAACTCAGGGGCATCAGAGGTTGCCTCTGGCCCCGAGGGAGTTTTCTCTTCTCCCTTTGCTGCGGGGTTAGACAATTCAGGAGCATCAGAGGTTGCCTCTGGCTCCGAGGGAGTTTTCTCTTCTCCCTTTATTGCGGGGTTAGGCAGTCCAGGAGCATCAGAGGTTGCCTCTGGCTCCGAGGGAGTTTTCTCTTCTCCCTTTATTGCGGGGTTAGGCAGTCCAGGAGCATCAGAGGTTGCCTCTGGCTCCGAGGGAGTTTTCTCTTCTCCCTTTGTATATGCCCCTCTTTCCCACACGCAAAGCACGTAGGCAGGGCGGAGGTCCTTTTTCCTCCTCCATATGTCTGCTTCACATATGCACTAAATCTCTGACCTTTCATTGCTGCTGCATAAGCCATCCCCTGTACTACAGCTGGAGAGGCATCCTGACATGCCTTGATGAAATCTTGAAGCGTGCCAGTTTTCCTTATCGGCCGAATTAAATCCTGGCACAGAGGAGTGGCATTTTCCCATGCTAATTGCTTTAACAATATGTCTGTTCCTTCAGACGAAGGGAGCATCCGAGTAATGGCTTCCTCTAACCTAGCTATGAACTCTTGGTAGGGTTCTTCTGTCCCTTGTCTAATGCCGGCCAGGGCACTTCCCTTGCCTCCGCGAGGGGGTAATTTACGCCATGCTTGCACTGCATTAGTTGATATAATTTGCAAAACATCGCATGGGATTTTAGTCTGTGATTGAGGCAGTGCATATTCTTCTGTCCCCATGAGCATGGACATGGTGGGCTTAGGGCCCCTCTTCTTCATACATTGTATTATCGCGTCCTTGCTCCTATCCTCATATTCTGTCCTCCAGAGTATATAGTCTCCTGGGCTCAAGGTTGCTTTTGCTGTTTGGAGCCAGTCATGAGGAGTAAGCCATGAACTTGCCACCATATCAACAATCTGTGTTGTATTGTATATGGGGCGGAAGGACCTAAATTTTGTACTGCTTGTTGTAGTTCCTTCAATATTTTAAGGGAAAGGGGTTCCCACTGGGGCTCCTCGCCCTCCCAGGTCTCTGCGACCGGAAAAACACCAAATGAAACGTCCCCTGCCCTCCGAGCCTCCGCCATTGCACCCTGAAAGCCGACTGGAGGCAACGGAGATCTTCTATTAAAGCGAGGGACTGGTTTTGGGGGGGCTCTTAGAGCCGAGAAGGTGCCAGGAGGATTACGGTCTCGATAGTCATCCTCCCAATCTTGTTCTGCCATTTGCTCGTCAAAATTCCAATCATCATCAGCTCTGGGTAGATCCAGGGAAAATCTTTAAAAAACTCTTAAACTGACATCTGAGATTAACCCCTCATAACCTAAGTAGCCTTTTAAAAAAATTTTGTTAACAGAAGTCTCGGAGATCAAATAAAACACAGGTACAATAAGTTTTTTAACCAATTTTGCAACCCTAATAAATAATTTTTTAAACTGAAGCATTACTCTTTGAACCTGTTTTCATATATCACAATTATTTCAACTCACAAGATTCTCTAGGTCAAATAATTCTAATCCAGTGCAGATACAAATATATACATTGATATAATAGCATAAAACCTCTGGACCATTAATTTGTGTGAAACACAGTAAAATCTTCTTTGACTTAAGTTCAATAGTTCTCGTACCTTAGTTCAAATCATGAGCTTTCTAACTTTAATAATTCCACAATACAAACATGCTTTTAGACACAGAAAGAGCCCTTTAGATTTTTTTTTTTAACCAAACTTAGATATTTGCATAAAAAAATACTTGGACTGTCATTAGAAAACTGTTTATTTTGATGGCTTCTGTACCTCTGTTGATTGTAAAATAGCTAATTGGCTGAGGCTTGCAAGATAAAGCCTTATATCCTCTGAATTGTTATTTCACTTTAGTTTTAGGCGCTACTTCCTAAGTTCTTCCTAGATAGTATAGATTATAAATTTCAGAAGAATTACAATTGTTAATAACCATTAATGTTCTTCCAATAAGAAATCTAGATTGAGAATTTTAATTTCTTTGTAGGCGCCACATTTTGATTAGAAATCTCTGTTTAAACCTGATCTAACAAGTTCCAAAGGTACCTAAATCTTTTAAATTGCTAGGCTACATATCACTCTGACCTCCCTTGATTTTGTTTGCCCAGGTCTAAGAATTACTGACTTCAAACTAGCTCTAACACTCTGAGTGTTCCACAGACAGACAGACAGACAGACTGAGTGTTCCACAGACAGACAGACAGACAGACAGACAGACAATGAACTGACTAAAAACATCACTACATGTGCACACATCTGCAGTTGATCAATTGATCTGACCCTTCAAAAAATGGCAGGGAGAAAACTGATAGACGGAGAAAGGAAAGAGCAGTCCCCAGGGCAAAGTGAGCCCTGTCGGCCGATTGGGAACATTGCTCCCCCGTTTCTCTGCCTGACCAGTCAGTTTCCTGCTTGTTAAAAACAGGTCAAGAAAGCGCTTTTGTTGATATATGCCGGCAAAACAAATTATGACAAAGTTGTTGAAACCTAAGGTTGTCATTTTAAACTTATCAGTCTCATGTGTTAGTGGGGCGCTTGCCGTGAGGAGCATACGTTCCTCCTCATTGCCCTCCTCAGGGCCTATCTCATCATATATAGGTCATTCACCAGTATCTGAAACTGTTTCCCTACACAAGCCTTGGAAAGGTGTTGTTTCTGATAAAATCTCTCGTAGATGGAACCATAAGTGGAAGGCCTGTGGAGGCAGAGTCTTTTCACCATGTCTCTGCACATACTGTTTCATTTCCTTCCCTATTCTCCTCCATTCTTCTAATGTTAAAGAGCCTTCCTCCAGGAACCAAGGACTAGTTTTTTTCAAAAACATTGTAAATTGCTGTAAATCTGACAGTGATGACCGAAACCCAGATTTGGTTAGCAGGCGATGTAGCATTACAACTAGCATTTTCTCATTCTTAGTTAAGGCCTGCCCCATAATTCCCTTGATTACTTACTCTTAACCAGTGATCCTTTACTGGCGGGACTGCAGCTCCCTGGTAAGATCCGTACCTGACTTTGAAAGAAGAAAAGAAAGGGGGAGAGAGAGGCTTACCTGTCCTTCGGTCCCTGTTCGGGCGCCACCTGCCGCAGACCACCCAGTGGAGACCACCGACCACTGGGGACCAGGGACGAAGGAATCAGGAAAAGTCAGGAATCGGCGAGGGAATGACAGACAGCCACACTATAAGCTGGTGAACTGCTGCAACTTTATTCTGCAAAGCTGTGCTTATATATTGTTTCTCCAAGGAAATAGCAATAAGCAGGGGATTACAACATCAGGTTACACCATTAGACCACTGCTTTGATGATTACAATACACCATCAGAACACTACTTTGATGATTATAATTCAGCAGAAGAATTATTAACGAAGTACAATACAGTATGAGTTAATTCCGCATATCGCTTCTGTGACCTCTTATTTTCCTGTAAGGCTAGGGTAAAGCTAAGGTTCTTTGAAATGTCTGTTTCGCGCCAATGATCACATCCGTGTTAGTTTAGCATTAAGTGTTTAAGGCCCTTTCTCCCGTCAGGAATTTGTTATAATATATTGCAAAAGGTTTAAATAATAAACATCAGGGTTTTCTTCATCTAGCTAATCTAGCCATAAATGGGAGCTCTGAAAACAACCGTCGTTTCCCTTCATAGTTTACCCATCTATTCCCAATATTGTCGTTAGCTCCTGTAAAAAAGGGGGGTGGATCTAGGTAATCTTTTACTGCAGGAGGAACAACGTGGCGGCAAAGTCCGCCATCGCTCTCCCACAAAATATTGTGTCCCTGCAGGGAATCTTAGCCAACTCTTCTTTCTGGAAATGTTTTTGTCTCACTATGCTGTGATTTCTGCAACACCTTTGTTTTTACTTTCATTTCGTCTATTGCTTTGGTTTCCAAGAACAACTGTTTTTATTCTCAACCTTGTTTAGAAAAAACCCAATGAGGCATCTCCAGCATTCTACTATGCTTCTGAGACAGGCGCTTAAACAAAAGGAAAGGGGGGCTTCAGATATTAATTCATCTAATTCTGGCCGGCCTGTGGTGTTGGCAACATCCTGACCAGGAAACGCTGTACTGTTCCAATACGAATGCACAGATAAGAAATGCACAGAAGAAAGGCACAGATAGTTAAGCTAAGGCAAAACCAAGGTTGTCTTGTGCTCCAGCAGTTTCTGGTGTCATCAGGTCACGTGATGACCACAGATTGTAGGGGAACTGCCTGAGGCCCCGCTCCTGGGAGCTCCCACCTCAACCTCTCATCTGCAGACCTCCAGTGTAGCAGCATTTTGCTACAGCTACACAGGTGTCACAGCTGTGGGCGTAGCATTCATGTTTGGGTTACAATCTCGAAATGATCAAACACCCATCCCTCCACCAGTGTACATTCCCCACCACCGATATCCCGGGGATACTCCCCTTTCCCACCCTCCTTCTGCCTCCATGGCAGACAATATTCCCCATACTCTCTCTCTACTTTTGGGCATTATAGCTTGCAACACGGACACTGAGAGGTCATCATGTTTGCTCCATTTTCTACTTTTGGCATGCATCTCCCATCCCAACTGGTTCCTCCAGACATCATTTTCTTAGTGATCCCTTCTCTATTCCACCTGCCTTCTCCCTTCTGCTCATGAAGCAGTCTTCCAGCTATGGGACAATCCTCCTGGCCCTTGTGTCTACTGTCCTTGGGTGTCAGCCTCATGTGATGTTATTCTATACTCCACAAATGAGTGCAGTCCTTCTATGTCTGTCCCTCTCTTTCTGACTCATTTCACTTAAACACCTGCTTCTTAGTCACGGGCTTTGCCGGGCTCTGATCTTTGAAGAAGCCATTTCTGCCATCAGACCCCAGTTTCTCTCCGTACAGCGTAGAGCTCAGAAAGCCAGGGACAGGCTGATCCTGACGGTGCCTGGAGCATTGCTCTTCTGAACCTTCTCAGTGGAACTGGCACACACTAGAAAGAACAAAAATAACCAGTGCTGGTGTGGATGTGGGGAGAAAGGGACTTCCTTTCTTTGTGGCTGGGAATGCTGACTGGTCTAGTCTTTTTGAAAAAAATATGGGCATTTTTTAAAAAAGTAGATATTGAGCTTCCATATAACCCAGCAATACCGCTTCTGGAATATATCCGAGGGTGCAAAAAAGCACAGTAAAAATGACATATGCACCAATATGTTCATTGCAGCACTGTTTCACAATAGCCAGAATCTGGAAACAACCCAAGTGCCTGAGAACAGATGATTGGTTAAAGAAAACTTGGTACATCTACACAATGGAATACTATGCAGCTGTTAGGAAAGATGTCACAGTCACTGTCGCTGTCACTGTCATCCCATTGTTCATCGATTTGCTCGTATGGGAACCAGTAATGTCTACATTGTGAGACTTAGTGTTACTGTTTTTGGCATATTGAATACGCCATGGGTAGCTTGCCAGGCTCTGCCATGCAGGCAAGATACTCTCGGTAGATACTCTCGAGATACTCTCTGAGAGGGACAGAGGAATTGGACCCAGGTTGGCCGCGTGCAAGGCAAATGCCCTACCTGCTGTGCTATCACTCCAGCCCTTAGGAAAGATGAAGTCATGAAATTTGCTTTTAAGTGGATGGTCATAGAGAGTATCATGCTAAGTGAAAAGAGTCAGAAAGAGAGAGACAGACATAGAAGGACTGCACTCATTTGTGGAATATAAAATAATATGAGACGGACACCCAAGGGCAGTAGATACAAGGGCCAGGAATATTGCTCCATAGTTGGAAGCCTGCCTCATGAGCTGGGGGAGAAGGCAGCTGGGATAGAGAAGGGATCATTGAATCAGTGATGGTTGGAGGGATCGTTTGGGATGGGAGATGAGTGCTGAAAGTAGATAAAGGACCAAAAGCCAACCCAGCATCAACGATGCACTTGAGTCTGTAAAAGCAGAGGGCCCTGGGGGTGCTCTCCCATACAGCGCCCGGCCCCCCAGCCTGGGGAGGAATACTTCCCGCCCTTTCTCATCACAATGCTCCACTCTGGGGTGCCTCTTGCACCCCATCTCTCCTCTTTCCCTCTCTCTGGAGAGGCCCAGATGCTCTGAAATTAGATCCCCTTCTCTCAATAAAACTATTTGACTTAAAAATAGGGAATGAACAGCCAATCACGGCCAATGAATGAGCCTTTCCCACACAGAGCAGTGAGAGCCAAGCAAATGTCCTTGTTTTGTTTGTGTGTCTGTGAAAACGTGTCCCTTAGCCCCTGTCTGTGGAGGGCTCTGAATCACTCTGGTATTACCCATATGAATTCATGGGTGCCTGAATTAAGGCTGGGAAACTTTATTCTGCTTTGATTTATCTTTGAAAAAAATACAAATAGAAATCTCTCTCTCTCTTTCTCTGTGCATATTTGCTCAAATATATTTAAATACTCTATGGCCCAACACTCAGTCAAGGTTGCATTTATTTTCCATTTCTATGTTTTAAGAATTGAGTTTAGAGCTGAGCACATGTTTTGCATGCAGGAGGCCCAGGTTTGATGCATGACCAATGCCAGGAACGAGCCTAAACCCAAACCCAAGCCCAACGCAAGAGAGAGTGAGAGGGAAGTGAGACTATTGATTTTATACAAATCTCTCTAATTCGATGGACCTTTCTTGGGTCTGCTCCTGTGTCCTGCCTCCATCTCCAAGGGTGGGACCGCAGAGGTTGCATTTCCCTTAGGAAAGCCCCTCTCCTCCCTCCTCTCTCCTTGCAACCAGCCTTCTTGCCGCCCCCCCTGCTCCTACCTACCACCTATGGACAAAGGTCCCCCTTTGCAGTGACTGCACTGACCTACATCCCAAGTTTACCGGGCATCCCCCCACCCAGAGCGCCAGCAGGCCTCCCCTTCGCCTGCATAGCGTCGATTGCTCCCCTCATACCCCTTCCAGCTTCTTCCTCTCACCTTGGGGGTCGCCTTCCCCTGGACACCTGAGCAGTTTCTCTACGGTTGCTTTCACCTCTTCCTTGGGTTCCCTCCTTTCCCTGTTCCTAAGACCCCTGATCCACAACGGCGGGGGTCAGGAACTGTAGTTCTGGGCGTCGCCCTCATCCTGGGGCCCGCCAGGGCCCTGGGCTGATTTTTAGAATTGGGTGGGTGGGGACCCAACCAGAGCCCAGGACCAGGGTCTGGAGATAGCTCCTCCGGCCACGAGGGGGCAGTGTTTACACGCGTGTGAGCCCAGCAGGGCTCAGGGAGGATGAGGGGTGGGCCCGGGAGAGGGCGGCTGACGGGGTGTACGTGCAGGAGGGCACGTGCGGGCTGTACCGCGCCAGAGCGAGGCTGTGTGCACGCACAGGTGTCTGTGTCCAAGTGCTCTTCAGGACCTGACCCGGGGCGGGTCCCGCCTGCTACCCGACCCCGTTTTCTCCTATGCCCCACGCTGGGGGTGGGGGTGAGGGGCCTTTCCGTTCTGACAGTCTGTTTCCCTTCCTTGCTCCCCACCTTGGCTGGGAGTCATTTCTTCAGAAAACCTTTTCTTTCTTTCTTTCTTTCTTTCTTTCTTTCTTTCTTTCTTTCTTTCTTTCTTTCTTTCTTTCTTTCTTTCTTTCTTTCTTTCTTTCTTTCTTTCTTTCTTTCTTTCTTTCTTTCTTTCTTTCTTTCTTCCTTCCTTCCTTCCTTCCTTCCTTCCTTCCTTCCTTCCTTTCTTTCTTTCTTTCTTTCTTTCTTTCTTTCTTTCTTTCTTTCTTTCTTTCTTTCTTTCTTTCTTTCTTTCTTTCTTTCTTTCTCTCTTTCCTTCTTTCCTTCTTTCTTTCTTTTTAAACGTTAAAGATTCCGGATCACTGGCAGGGAAGCTAGGCCTCTGGGAGGAATGAAAAAGGAAAAAGGGGAGGTTTTGGCTTCTGTTCCCCTCCAAGCAATACGTGGATTATAAATCAGTATTTTTATCTCTGTTCAAAGGCTGTTTTATTTCCCAGCCTTCAAGCACCTTGCAAGGCAGCGTGTCCCTGGACGGAACCGCTTTCCACGTCTGCGGGAGTCTGGGCCCATCAGGAGTCTCACAACTGCTGAGGTTCCCCCCCTGGTGGCCGCCAGTATCTCAGTGTCAGAGCATTGAACCCTCTGTCGTGTTTCACAGAGTATCCTGGGGGTGGACACGAGTCCTCCTGAGCATTATTTGGAAAGTCCCCTTGCCAACCACAAAAGGCTGGAGAGAGAGAGTGCAGCGGGTAGGGCATTTGCTTGCACACTGCCAACCTGGGTTCAATCCCCCGGCACTCTGAACCCCACCGGGAGTGATTCCCCCTCTAAAAACACTCAACAACCAAAGACAAGCCCTCGAGATAGGAGTTCAGGCACTTGCTCTGCGTGTGGCTGACCACTATTCAATCCCCAGCACTGCACGTGGCCACCAGGAGTTGATTCCTGAGCGTAGAGCCGGGAGGAAGCCCTGAGCATCGCCAGGTGTGGCCTCCAAACCACCAAAAACTCAAAACCAAACGAAAACACAAAGGACGTGAGAAAACGGTCAGGTGTAGGTGTCCTCTACTGTTGCGGCATCCTGGTCTCTGCGGTCTCCCACTGGCCCCGAGCGTCCCTGAAGTCCACCTCGGTGCAGTGGGCGCATGCGCGTGGAACCACTTGGACAGCCTGAATCAGCGCCCCTGCCCCTCCTGGGCTTTCCAGCTCTTGGCGTCCACACCCGGGTACTGGTGTGCTGCCCGCGCCCTGCCCCACTCAAGGTCAGAGGTAAGTCACACACGCCCAAGTGGCAGGTTCCTTCCTGCCACCTGTAGGGTGCAGGTGGTCAGGACCGCAGAGGGTGGACCACGGGAGGGCTCTGGGCGGGTCTTGGCTATCCTTGGAGCTTCATCTCTACTTGAGGGGGGCAGGGGTCTCAGGAGTCGGGGGAGGAGTGCCACACGCCGGGACGTGCCACCCATCTCTGTGGGAAAGGGGATTCAATTTCCCGCCCTGCATTCTGGGGCCCAGCAGCTCGCTTGCTGGGTGCTCAGGGCGGCCCAGGACTGCTCGAACTGTCCAGTCTTCTCTGTGGGAGGAAAGTGGCCGCAAGGCCCCATGTCCAGTGGTCACAAACAAAAATGTGGACATGACTGGGACTTGGCTTCTTTGGGGTCCAGCCCAGACTGGCGGGCTGGGCTTACCGGGACCTTGTGGCCTTATGTTAGGTGGCTGTCTCAGGAATGACCCAGGGGGGCAAGTGGTCAGAGGGCGCCCCTGGAGAGAGAGGGGCTGGGTGGGGCTCCCGGGGAGGACTGAGCATTTCCTGCCTCCCGGTGAAACAGGAGCTCCGGGACAGAGTTATCATAAACTCTAATACAAAGAGGTTTTTATTTTGTATTAAAAAGGTGCTAAAAGCCCTTCTCTCTCTCTTTTTTTTTTACTGAATTATTATCATTTGGGTCACATGGCTACAATAGGATTTATATTTATTTGTGGTGCAGTATTGCAGTACACAGTTACTGCAAACTCCTACCATCAAAATGCCCAAGGCACTCTACCAATGTCTTTATGTCACTGTCAAGCCACCTCCCCCACCAGCTCCCGCCATATGCCTTTCCATTGCTTGGTAGCCCCTGTAATTCAAGGTTTGTTATCATCAAATACCTTGTTTTTCTCTCTTTCTTTTTTCCTTCTTTTCTTTTTTTCTTCTTCTTTTGGTTTTTGGATCACACCGGCTCTGCTCAGGGCTTACTCCTGGCTCAGGAATCACTCAGGGATCACTCCTGGTGAGCTCAGGGGACTAGAGGGGTGCCGGGAGAAGGATGAGGTCCACCTCATGTAAGGCAAGCATCCTTCCTACTGTGCTATCACTCCTGAAAGGACGTTTCTTATGGACCCAGATTTGGGAGATGCTTTCGAGCTGCTGATGTTGAGTTCCTTTTAGCTCCTCCCTGTCCATACCTCGTGTCCACTAAGCTCTTCTCCGTCTCTGCCTGTCAGAGTTTCGTGCTTCAGGCCTAAAGCGATGGATGGAAGTGGTGATGGTGGGCTTCAGCCTCCTGACTGCTCGCTCCAGCATGCCCTGCCCTGGGCTTCTTGGCAGAGATGTTCTGGATGGCCGGGCTACAGCGGCCACGTGTGTGGGTGGCTGCCGGCCCAGGGTCTGCCCTGGGCAAGTCTGACCTCACTGGTCTTCACAGCAGCCCTGGGGACCCAACGCTGCATGGGGTTCCTCTGACAGAGAGAGAAGTCGGCTCGCGGAGGTGAGGGCTGCTGTTCAAAGTGGGGAGGCGATTCTGAGGTCAGTCAGGGGAGGAAAGACCAACTGCAGAGGGTCTGTAGAGAAACCAAAGGCAAAATGAGGAACGAAGTCAATCCCAAATAAACTTTCAGACTCTGAGAGCAAAACTTGGTGCGTACCGGGGGTGGGGCGGGTGGGGGGTTCATGGGGAGAGCGGGTGCTTGTCTAGTGGACAGTAGGCTGAGATATTTTTAGTGGGGAGTCCGGGGGTGGCTCATGTGGCAGAACACATGTGAGGTTTGGATTCCGTTCCCAGGTTCGTACAGAACCTGCCACCTCCACACACACACACACACACACACACACACACACACACACACACACACACAGAGTACAGTCAATGGTCACCAAACCTGCAACCGTAAGAACTGAACTTTTGGTGGTGAGCTTGATGTGGTAAGACACACAGACGCACCCCTCAAGTTTACAGTGTCACAGTGCCATGATACTTCGGCTGAAAGCAGGCTAGGGTGGAGATGCTACATAGGGACAGGATGTGGCCCCTGCAGCCCCTGCTTTAGTGTCAGAGCAGGTACCAGAGCAAGTGACGTGTCAACAATTCATATGTGTGTCAAACATGGGCCCATTCTCACCTGCTGCCCCTGGCCTGTGGGGAAGTGAGACCCTTGTCTGTCCCTGCAGGACCCTCTAGGGGCAAGGGGCTTCTGGGCTGAGGCTGGGCCTGGAGGGAGGGTCCTTTGCCCTCCCCCAAAGCAGCACAGAGCACTCCCTCTCCCCTCTTGCCCCCTCGCCATTTCACTGATGCAGGGAATCTCTGGGGAGTGAAGTCACATTTTCCATGTCCCCGAAAGCCGGCGAGAGAGCCCATGCGTATTATTGTAACCAGAGGAGGCCAAGGACAAAGGAAGCTTATAATTTTGTAAACAGAGGCTTGGGAGGAGCCTGCTGTGCGGCAGTTCCAGGGGCAGAAGGGCAGCGAGGCAGGATTTGGAAAGACCCGAAGCTCAGAGCTGGGGGAATGGCTGACCCTGGGCTTGAGACCCCCAGGGATGGAGGCGGATCCTGCCTTTGTTCCCCATCACTGTGGTCCCCATCACGGTGACTATGGCAGAAATCACAGCAGAGGTTTCTACTACGGTCTAAGTTGGCCTGCCAAGGTGGTCAAGACTTGGGACTTGGTGTCTGGGGTCCGTGTGGGCTGCTGCCACCCAGTTCCCTTATCTATAGGATGGGATGGTGAAGGGTCTGTCCTAAT
The DNA here is from genome assembly GCF_027595985.1 of Sorex araneus. NCBI lineage: Eukaryota > Metazoa > Chordata > Mammalia > Eulipotyphla > Soricidae > Sorex > Sorex araneus. The sequence continues at coordinate 250,690,845 of NC_073313.1, read as the reverse complement.
CTTGCCTTAGCTCAGGGATGGAACCCACGATCCTCTGAGTGTCTGCCTTAGGTCCTGTCCTTTTCTGCTGGGTCCTTGAGGCCTGCCCTTTTCTTTACTCAGAGGGCTGTGTGCTGGTGCCCAGGGACTCCCAGGGTCTTTGTGAAGGCTCAAGACCCCCTTCTAAGGAGCCTGTGCTAATCACTTATCTTTGATATCATCCTGAAACCAAGCGAGCAGAGATGGGAATGGTGGTGCTGGGGGTGGCAGATTCATGAAATCCCAGAGCCCAAGGATGCGCTCTGTGACCCTAAACTCTTCCCTAAATGTCATCTTTGAACATGGACCACTTGTCTTCAAACACTGGTGACTGTCACCTGGAAGGTCCAGTTCTACTACCCCTTTAGGGTCAGTCCAACAAGAGAAAGAAAGACGGTGGCAGATCGGGGAAGAGCTTATTGCCAGAATCCCACCAGGTTGGGAAGCGGGAGACTCATGTTATCAATGTATCTTGGGCTACAGAGATAGTACAAGAGTTAAGGCATGAGCGCCATCTCAGCACATCAACGGCCTTGATCCAGAGACTCAGCAGTAGATCCTGGAAGACAGCAGCCCATTGGAGATCTCTGTGGACCCCGTACCAAGCCAACTCCACTTGGGCACCTCAGATGGAGCGGGTGTTCCCTCTGTGCCCACTCCAAATGAAACCCCCGTGGCCATGAGCTTCCAAAAGCAAAACCCAGGTACACAGGATCAGGGATTAAGACTCCAGGCCACATGGTGGCAGTGGAGATGGGCTGTCCCTTCCTGTCTCTTTGCCCCCTTGGGGTCCTGGTTGTCATGCTCACAATCTGCCTGAAGGCACCATCTCAGCACATTAATGGTCTTGACCCAGAGACTCATAAATGAATCTCAAAATGCATTAGCTCCCTACAGAGATGTCTCTGGACCCCAGTCATTTACAATTTAAGAATTCCAGAAGCAAAAGAGTTGGCCGTGCAACCTCTCATGATATTCATAATAAGCAATAGAGAATAAATTATCTAGCATCTGCCCCTGGCTGGCAGGTTTGAATGGTGTTGAGAAAATTCAAAATAACGGTGGTGGGAAGGTGTCATGGTGGTGGAATTGGTGTTGAAATATTGAATGTAATGAATTAATGTGAACAACCTTATGAAAATAAAATTTAAAATTAAAGAGAGCAAAGGCATTCATCTTGCAAGTAGCTGACTGACAACCCTGGTTCAATCGCCGCATCACATATGGTCTCTCAAGTACTGCCAGGGTTGACCCCTGGGCACAGAGCCAGGCAGAGGATGCGAATACTGCTGAGTATAACCACCTCCCTCAAACAAAACTGAAGAACATAAAGCCAAGTAAGAGTCTTGTCTACATGGTCACAAGAAGAGGTTATTCTAGAGAAGGAGCAGGTAGAAAACTGTCACGACAGAGCAGTAGGCTCCAGGGCACATGATGAATACCTTCTTGGGATGGTCCCAGGAGGCGCATCTTGATTTATCTTCAAATCTAAACACAGTGAGGACTCTATGAGGAGCACTGTACTTGAGGCTTTTGGGTGAAAGGGAGAGTAAGACAAAGACACTTGTGCTTGCCTGGGATTTTGCGCTCCTGATTTCTTTGAGCTGGTTTCAAGTTGCCATGGTCCCAATCCTGTCGGAAGCAGGGTGCTGACTCAGCTCTGACTTCTTCCCCCTGCCCAGTGGTGTTTCGGTGACAGCGGTGGTGGTGCGTCACTGTGTGTAATAGAATGAATTGACCCGGCGAGAAAAACGTTCTTTTAGGATCCCTCCCATCTCAGTAAGCTTTGACCTGAGATCTAGTTGGGGTGGCAGATACAACTCTGCACAGTCCTACCTTTGGGACTTGAGGAGTTCCACAGCTCAGAAGTTGTGTTGTCCAACTATTTCTCAGAACCTGACTCTAAGTCCTGAGCATAGATAAGCTCGTGTAAGAAATTGTGTTTACAACCTCAAATGTACGATCATATAATCTTTGATAAGGGAGCAAGAGATGTGAAGTGGAGCAAGGAAAGCCTCTTTAACAAAGAGTGCTGGCACAACTGGACAACCACATGTAAAAAAATGGGCTTAGACCTCGACCTGACACCATGCACAAAAGTCAGATCAAAATGGATTAAAGACCTCAACATCAGACCACAAACCATAAGGTTCATTGAAGACAAGGTCGGCAAAACCCTCCACGATATTGAAGATAAAGGTATCTTCAAAGATGACACGGAACTAAGCAATATAGTAGAAACAGAGATCAACAAATGGGACTACATTAAACTAAAAAGCATCTGCACCGCAAAAGATACAGTGACCAAATACAAAGACTATCTACAGAATGGGAAAGGATATTTACACAATACCCATAAGATAAGGGGTTGATATCAATGGTATATAAAGCACTGGTTGAACTCTACAAGAAGAAAACATCCAACCCCATCAAAAAATGGGGCGAAGAAATGAACAGAAACTTTTCCAAGGAAGAGATACGAATGGCCAAAAGGCACATGAAAAAGTGCTCTACATCACTAATCATCAGAGGGATGCAGATCAAAACAACCATGAGATACCACCTCACACCACAGAGACTAGCACACATCCAAAAGAACAAAAGCAACCGCTGTTGGAGAGGATGTGGGGAGAAAGGGACCCTTCTACACTGCTGGTGGGAATGCCGACTAGTTCAGCCCTTTTGGAAAACAATATGGACAATTCTCAAAAAACTAGAGGTTGAGCTCCCATTTGACCCAGCAATACCACTGCTGGGAATATATCCCAGAGAAGCAAAAAAGTATAGTCGAAATGACATCTGCACTTACATGTTCATTGCAGCACTGTTTACAATAGCCAGAATCTGGAAAAAACCCGAGTGCCCTAGAACAGATGACTGGTTGAAGAAACTTTGGTACTTCTATACAATGGAATACTATGCAGCTGTTAGAAAAAATGAGGTCATGAAGTTTACATATAAGCGGATCAACATGGAAAGTATCATGCTAAGTGAAATGAGTCAGAAAGAGAGAGAAAGGCATAGAAAGATTGCACTCATCTGTGGAATATAGAATAATAGACTAGGAGTCTAATACCCAAGAATAGTAGAAATAAGTACTAGGAGGTTGACTCCATGGCTTGGAGGCTGATCTCTCATTCTGGGCAACTCAGAGAAGGGAGCACCAAGTAAAATGTGGTCGGAGGTCATGCGGGGGAGGAGTGACGCGTGCCGAATGTAGACTAGAGACTGAACACAATGGCCACTCAACACCTTTATTACAAACCACAACACCTAATCAGAGAGAGAGAACTAAAGGGAATACCCTGCCATAGTGGCAGTTTGGGGTGGGGGGAGACGGGACTGGGGAGGGTGGGAGGGACCCTGGGTTTACTGGTGGTGGGGAATGGGCACTGGTGAAGGGATGGGTTATCAAACTCTGTATGGGGGAAACATGAGCACAAAAATGTATAAATCTGTAACTGTACCCTCACGTTGATTTACTAATTAAAAATAAACTATTAAAATTTTTTAAAAAAAGAAATTGTGTTTAACTCCTTGGCAAGAGTCTATAGTCTGCTCTGAGGACGCCTCTCCCTTCCCGAGCGGGTCCTCCCACCACATTTTTGCTTGGTATTCCCTTCCACCCAAGACCTCCATTGCTAATCACAACGCCCAAAGGGAGACAGGGAACAGAGGGGAATGCCCTGCCAAAGAGGCGGGGTGTGGAGGGGAGTGGGGTGGGATTGGGTGGGAGGGATGATGGGGTCATCAACGGAGGATGGGCACTGGTGGAGGGATAGGTACTCAAGCTGTATATGACTGAAAAACAAGCATGAGAACATGTAAACCTGTATGTGTACCCCCATGATGATTCATTAATAAAAGAAAAAAATCCTTGGCAAGTAAGAGAAGAAGATTAAAATGGAAATCTAGGCCCGGGCTCCAAGAACAAGTCAAAATATCTTGAGGTGACAAGTGTACCTGACTCAACATTTTCTCTGATGTTGTCAGGCCTCAGCACGGTCACTGTGGTCATCCCTTCTTGCTTCTCCATCTCCAGCTTGCATGGTCTTTAGGAGGGAATGGAACTAATTATTAATGAAAGACTCTTAGGAAAGAGGCTGGAGATACTTGTTTAGAAATCTGCATCCAGATGCAGAAAAATTAATGATTGACTTCAGTTTTATAAAACAGTTTTTGCTTTTAAACAGTTTTATAAATAATTTTTTCTTTCAAAGAAACAAAACATAGCAAAAACCAATCAAGACGACCGGACTTCTGATCTCCACAAAAGCATGAGTTACTGAAAACACATTTTTCTCTCCACCTTCATAATTACAGTAACAGATGAAATCTATCTACTAGTAATGTCATTTTGCACAAGCACAGTAAAAACAGACAGAACCATACAGATTCATTAACTTGCACTTTTTAGATTGAGCTTGTCCTTCCTCTCTGGATTTGGGAGTCAGGCTGCCTTTCTTTCTCAAGATTCAGTTTCCACTGACCAGTATGTCCAGACAGAAGTCTGAAGTCCTTATTAACACAAGTAATTAAATTAGAACAAGGTGGATTCTCCCAGGGAGAAGTTTTTCCATATTTTCCAACTATACGCCTAAGACCAGTCTATTTTATTTCTCTTTACCCCAAAGAGTCCATCTAGGTTTTGGAGGAGACAGGAGAAGCACATATTTCTTCTGTCTGGTTAAAAGTCTGTCATGTAAGGCAACACCTTTCTACTAATTATACATTATTAGCTACCAGGCTCTCCTATCATAGAGTGGCATAGTAGTCTATGTATTACGGGATCCGCATAATCCCATGACAAGACTCATATCTGGAAGTCATGAAGTATGGCCAAAATTTTAGAGCAACTGGGGCTAGAAAGAAAGTACAGTGGGCATGGCACTTGCCCTGCACCATATTGCAGATGCAGGTTTGGTCACTAGAACCCTAAATGGTTTCTGGACCATTAATAGAGTGATTTCCTCATGTTGAGTGAAATGAGTCAGAAAGAAAGAGACAGACATAGAAAGATTGCACTCATATGTGGAACACAAAGTAGCAGAGCGGTAAAAGCTTGCAATGATGCAATTTCTGGCAGAAATTTCTCTGGACTTAGTTACTAAAATACAGAAATCCAAAACCGTGCAGCTGCTATTGTGGCTGCTCGACCTCATATCTCTTTATTCTCAGCAATGGAAAACAAATTATCAAATGCTTCCTTTTCAGGAGGTCCGACTTTGGGGGGGAAGAAACTCCAAACAATAATAGTGATTTTTTGTTAAAATATTGAATGTAATCAAAGTAAAGTGAAAGTAAAGTGAAATTTATCAGTTACACAGGCAGGGTGGGGGGCTGGGAAGGTGGGGGTTAGGGGGAGTTATACTGTGATTCTTGGTGGTGGAATATGTGCACTGGTGAAGGGATGAGTGTTCGAGCATTGTATAACTGAAATTTAAACCTGAAAGCTTTGTAATTTTCCACATGGTGATTCAATTTAAAAAAATTTAAAAAAAAAGAAAAAAAAAGGAGTGATTTTCAAGCATAAAGCCAGAAGTAAGCCCTGAGAACTGCCAGGTGTTGCTCCAAAACCTATATATATATATATATATATATATATATATATATATATATATGTATATATACGTATATACACATATATACATGTATATATGTAGTATAATTGCTCTAATATATATTATATAACTGCCCATATATATAGCACTGTAGCACTGTCATCCTGTTTTTCATCGATCTGCTTGAGTGGGCACCACCAGTAATGTCTCCATTGTGGGACTTGTTACTATTTTTGGCATATCGAATATGCCATGGGTAGCTTGCCAGGCTCTGCCCTGTGGGCAGGATACTCTTGGTAGCTTTCCGGGCTCTCCGAGAGGGACAGAGGAATCGAACCCAGGTCAGCTGCGTGCAAAGCAAATGCCCTAGCTGCTGTGAAATATATATTAGGTAATTGAAGACTTAACTGAAGCTAATATAAAAAAGCTTACAGTTTTATAAGAACATGGTATTTATCATCAGAATCCTCCTGAAATACCCATATTTTGATCTTAATTACTCAGTTTTTGACATTCCAAAGTGTCCAAAGGGCTGTGATATCACCTGGAAGCTGACTGGAACCCTTAATATAGAGCTTTATACCTTTTTCTCTTTGTTGAGTTGAAATCTCAATTTCTAAAGTTGCACTGTTCTGACATTCCAATGTCTCAAACCAGTCCAAAATGATTTATTATAAAGACATATTGTCTTCCTCTTTTTATGCAACTAAATAATTTCCATGAAGAATTTAAAAAATATATTGAATGTGTCCAGTGAGAAAAGTGAGTATTTTAGTTCTACTATGACACAATACAATTTACCAGGTTTCTGTGGATCAAAATTATATTCATTATTAATAATCTATTCAATCCCATGTAAAAATATCTGCTCTCCTGAAGTTTTTAAGGGGACAATCCTGAAAATTTTCAAAAAGCATTGCAATTTTATCTTTAGTTCCATGACAAATACATACTGTGGAGTATCTGACAGACTTCTTTGGAGAAGGCATTAGGACAATTCAGAAAGTGGCAAAAGGCCTTAAAATGCTCACATTTACAAAAGATCTTATTATAGTGCAATTGGTAAAATTGTTTGCTCAATTGCGATATACAAATTCATAAACTACCCAGAGTTAACCAGAACATATCAGTCTTCAGGATTTCCAAATAATTTTAGAATTATTATTAATTCTCTGTTATACATCTACATTATCGTTCACATCTATGTTAAGAAGGTTAGAGATTTCTTCTTATGTCTTAACATAACATAAAGCTGGTCTTAACATACCAGACCATCCTGATTCGGATGTATTTTTCTTTCCTTGGGGTCTGGGGGTGGGGGAGGGAGAGAAAATAATTAGTAGGGGATGCTTTCATTCTTCTAAGATTTCCCAGATTTACCTTCCCTTTAGCTACCCACACTCAGTTTTTTTTTCCCCCTTAGGATTTTGATTTCTGGGAAGCTTTGCACGACAGGTATCAAAAGGTTTAAAACACAAGTAACCATAAAACAGTACTCAACAACTAATTTAAACACAGTAGGAAAGACTTCAAAACTAGGTTTACTTGAAGATCTGATAACGAAATATGAAGATATCTTTATTTGCTAGACAAACCAGTTAAATTATGTCAGAACTGGAAAAACTTACTGGTCATTATGATACTGTTTGTCCTGTCAGCAATCAAAGTTAAATTCTTATTTTACTTAAATATCAAACACTAAAATTTATTTTAAGATAGCGCTGTAGCACTGTCTGTAGCACTGTCATCCCATTGCTCATCAATTTGCTCGAGTGGGCACCAGTAACGTCTCCATCGTGAGACTTGTTGTTACTGTTTTTGGCATATCAAATACGCCACGGGTAGCTTGCCAGGCTCTGCCGTGTGGGCAAGATACTCTTGGTAGCTTGCCGTGCTCTCCGAGAGGGTCGGAGGAATTGAACCCAGGTCGGCCACATGCAAACAAATGTCCTACCTGCTGTGCTATCGCTCAGTTTGACCATGCAAAGCTTCTTTCTCTAAAACACAATCCTCAAACTTTACACAAATGCCTTTACACTTACACTGACCTTTAAGGGATGACCTTTTCTTCATACCACTTCACAACCACTTATTTTCACTTTAAGACAGAATTCATTCCATTTCCTCAATGGAGATTTCTCTTCATTATTTTTTCTCACCTGAAGTACCCATCCGTTTTCTCTATGTTTAACTCCCACTTTAAAAATTACTCAAGGGGTTGGAGCAATAATACGGTGGGTAGAGCATTTGTGTCTCATATTTGATCCCTCAAATCCTACATGGTCCCCCAAGCTCACAAGAGTCAGCTCTGAGCACCAATATGTGTGCCCCTCCAAACAAAACAAAATATAGTGCTCCATGAAGTGTTGTTACTAAGCTTAGTATAACTTGATTTCCCCAAGATACATGGAAAACAATTTCAGTCACACCTTCAAAATGGTTACAAAAATTCAATGTTATTTAGCGATATTAGGGTGGAGTCAGCCTGGGGTCATTGTCTTCCTCGAAGCCATTTATGATTTATTTCCAGTAAGTGACTCAATATAACTTATCAAAAATCTCAGAGATCAAATATTTCTAGTGGTTTCTATCGTTTGGTTTGCACTTTTACCTCTTAAGTTTGTCTGTGACTTAGAAATTCCATCAATATTAGCACAAGTAACTACATTTTGCCTTCATGTGTCAAAAACCTTGTAATACCATGTTAATTACTTTTCTTGCTTAGATAAAATGAGATAATTTTGATTTATGAAGATCACTAGAATAAAAAATTTGCATTCAATTTTGACTCGTTAAAATTTTTTTAAATTTATTTTTTTATTTTTATAAAGTTGTTCACAATGATTTATTACATTCAATATTCCAACACCAATTCCACCACCATTACACCTTCCCACCACCATTATTTCCAATTTTCCCAACCACCACCCAATCCTGCCCCAATAGCAGGCCCTAAATATTTTATTTTGCATTTCTTGTTATGATTAATTCACTAAAAATGATCAAGAAAGATTTCCTTAGAAGAAAGTGTGTGAAGATTATTGTTTCTTACTTTGGAACTATTATGCCCTTGTATAAGGGATTAATAACATGTTGTTGCAAGTTAAGCCTTGTGTGTTAATATTTTCTTAATTGAGATTGGTTGCCTTCTACTTTACTTCCCATCCAATGTGGTGTGCTACTCCTGGTATATCAGTGGTGAGTCAGTTTTGACTTTTGAAATCTGCTTGCTTCAAACTGGAGCACTACATTTCAAATCAGTTTTTATTCTTAAAATTATTTCAGCCCATACACATTTTTTGGGGAAAAAAATTTTAAGAACTTCATCCAGAAGTAAAACAAAAGTGGGGAGAGCCAAACATACATTCAGGCACAGGATGATATTGCATAGTTTTCATTAGAATTTCAGATATCTGTAAAAGAAAATATTTGAACTGCCCTATTTATAAAAATACAAGAATGTTCTTTGAATCAAGTTAAAAACTTTCACCACTGCTCCAAGATGTCTGTCCTTAATGTTCCTCAAATCAGCACTTTCATATGTCAGAGGCAAATGTTCCTAGTAGAACCTGGATCTTGGCCTGTTAAATCACGTTGTCGAGTTGCTCGAGTGGTCTCAGTAACCTCTACATTCGTCCTATCCCTGAGATTTTAGAAGCCTCTCTCTTCTCGGCCTTCCCAATGATGCTGCATTAGAGGCTCTTTCAGGGTCAGGGGAATGAGATTCAGCTGACTACTGGCTTTGGCATATGAACACACCATGGGAACCTTGCGAGGCTGTCCCATGTGGGCAGGAAGCTCTCAGTAGCTTGCTAGTTTCTTCCAGAGGGAAAGGTAGATTATAAGCTTAAAAGCAAGCTTCTGGGAGCTTGCTTTTAAGTCTCTGGATGTTGGCCCTTGATGGGATTACACACACCTGGGTTCCTCTGTTGGTACCTTCATGTGTGAGTCTTGTCGAAAACCTCTATGATAACAGTGGAGATCTCTTATCTTACTTTCTGTAGTTCTTAGATACTGATAAGCCCACTTCACTTTTCTTTAGGTCTGAGGTTTTGAATTTGATGCAGTTTTTGAAACTCAATATTCCTCATGGCCACTGTTCTTCTCCTTTTCATTCTTCTCCTTCTCTTCCTCCTCCTCCTCCTCCTCCTCCTCCTTCTTCTTCTTCCTTTTCCCCCCTCCTCCTCTTCCTCCTCTGGCATTATGGTTTTGCCACTCAGAGCTTCTTCTTCAATCCAAACAAGGGGAACTTGATGAGGAAAGATGCAATTCTCAGCTTGTTCCTGATCACAGGCCCACTTGGATTTTCCCAGCAGCCTTTCTCTATCATCTTTAACTGCCAGCAAGAACCACCCTTCTCTGGCCAGCCTGCCTCCCATCTCCCATGGGGCAGCCCCTGGGAAGAGGCCTAAAAGCCCCTCTTCAGGGGGCTAAGAAAATGAAATTTCTGGAGAGATTGACTCTAGCCCCTGACTTACCTAGTTTGCTGGAATAAATATGGCCCATTTCCTTTTATATTTTTCCCTGCCCTCCCTGGCAGTGCTCAGGGCTTACTCCTAATTCTGTGCTCAGGGATCATGCCTGGTGGTGCTCAGGGGATTGTTGATATGTGGTGCTGTGGATTGAATCTGGCTTGGTCACATGCAAGGCAAGAACCTTTTCCCCTATACTATGGCCCTGGTTGCTTCACTGCCCAGGTCAGGGCCCTCTTTTAAATAACAATCTAATTATTTTATTACATCACCATGATTTACCAAGTTGTTCGTAACACAGTTGTTTAAGGCCTTAAATGTTCCAACACCAATCCTACCATGAGTGTGACCTTCCCTTCACCGCTAATGTCTCCAATTTTCTCACCCACCACCCCTGCCTGCCCTCTTGTAGGCACACACAGATTTACTTTACATTGCTTATTATGGCACCCAGGCAAATGGGGTTATCAAACCTTCGATCAATAAGAGCTAATTTGTGATTATTGTTCTAGAATCTCCCAAGGTGTTTCATGCTAGCTGGGCTTTGTGTGTTATTGCTTAATTCACGAAGCCTTATGGGCCTCTAGGCAACTTTCCCATCCGATGTGCTGTGATCTTCTGGACCAACTCCAAAATTACTATGAAATTCCGAGGTGTCAGGTGACGTGGCTGCACGGTACAAGATCTATATAGCTCTGGAGCGGTTCGATGGTTTGGTAGTTTGATGAAGTTCAGCTGTGGGTGGAGGCTGGGCCGCTGCTATGTTGAGCTGTTGTGTGTGCATGTGGGTGGGTGTGTCTTCCATCTGTACAACCCCACTCCAAGAAAGCCCCAGAGTTCTCAGCCTGGTTGGGTTACCCGGAAAGATTCAGTGGTATCATACTTTGGAGCTGGCCCTTTCCCTGCCGGCGAAAATAGCAAATGTGGCCGAAGGTTGCACTGGGCTTTCTGTGATGGTGGACCCCCATTCTATGGGAATACCCTGGAGTTTTTAGCCCTTAAACTGATCCTACCTGGGAAGTTCAGCTGTCTATTATTCATTGTTGTTATTATTATTTTGCTTTTTTTTTTTTTTAGGTCACATCTGGCGATGCACAGGGGTTACTCCTGGCTCATGAACTCAGGAATTACTCCTGGCGGTGCTCAGGGGACCATATGGGATGCTGGGAATCGAACCTGGGTCTGCTGCGTGCAAGGCAAACACCCTACCGGCTGTGCTATCGCTCCAGCGCCCATTATTCTTTTTTGAGATGAGATATATGTCGCTGAGCCGTTTCTGTGTCAGCGCTGTTGAGGGTCTAGGCCCTTCTGACACTGAGGAGGCAGCCCCTCCAGGAAAGTTCCCTGCAAGGAAGGGAGCGCCAATTCGCACGTCACAGCCCCTGCCGTGACATCAGAGTCCTCAGGAAGCCTTCGGCTAGCAGTAATCAGGAGTTGCCAAAGCTTGGCCCAGGTCAGGTCGACCTCAGGCTCACACCAGTGACAGGAGCAGAGGGCCCGTGCAGGCCTGCCCAGGGAAGGAAAAGGCCCGGGGCCTGCAAGCTGCGGCCGTACCGTAAGTCCTGTTTACCGTTCCCTTGGCCTTTCCAGAGCGCGTGCCAGCGGCTTGCGGAGGCTGTGGGCTCTCTCTGGAAAGCCGGGGGCCCGGTCCAGGAAAGTTGATTTTCCTCTCCCGAGATGCTGGTCCCCTGGGCCCCCGGCCAAGCGCTGCTGAGGGTTGGCGGCAGACGGGGCCAGGCTGGCCTCCCCCTGTCATTGTGGACGACAGCGGCAGCCTCTGGGGAGGGGAACGTCTTCAGGGAGGGGAGCGCAGGCTAGCCACGACGGGGCGGGGAGGGGGGCACAACCTAGGAAGGACAAGGGAGCGGAGAGGGAAGGTGGACGCTCCTCTGGGCCAGAAGCACTGATGGGGGACTTGGACAGAGGAGGAAGAGGAGGAGAGGTGGCAGGAAGGGGGAGACACTGCACAAACCACGCGTGGCACACTTTTCCCTCCCTCGCCCAGAGGGAAAGCCGGGGACAGCAGCGGCTAGCGCTGGGCAGGGAGAGAGCCAGTCACGGGCTCCAGGCTCTGGATGCCACGATGGTTGCAGGGAGACATTGACTCCACTTGGTCAGAGCAGCGAAGGGCAATGCTCTGGACTTTGGCTTTTCTCAGTTGGGCTTTCACTCAACGGTCACCTGCACTGCGGGAGGGCAGAGGGGCCCGTTCAGTTCATTACTTCACCGGCAGTGAAGGAAGCAGAGGCAAGTGCAGATTGGCTTCCTCATGGCAGCCTAAAATGTGGAATGACTCAGTCATTTGAACACAGGGCTTAAGGGAAGGAGCTTCATAGCACGGGGAAAGAGCTGGAAGTCAGTTCTAGGACCTCTATTCTGAAGTCCTAGAAATACTTGAGGGGGGATGTTTGTGAGCTGAGGGGGATACTTTGGGTCATCCCACTGTATGGTATGGACCAAGGGACACTCTCACTGGGCGAGAAAGCAGAGAAAAGCAAAAGTTAACGGGGCTGGTGGGGTAACCCAGGCTGGAGACACACAGTGGCTGCGGTCTAGGCGAGGGGGAGGGACCAATGCCGGGAGTCCAAGTGTCAAACCAGGTGAGCTCAGCACACCTCCTGGAACTCTTTTTTTTTTTTTTTTAGGTCACACCCAGCGATGCTCAGGTGTTAAGTCCTGGCTCTGCACTCAGGAATTACTCCTGGCGGTGCTTGGGGGAACCATATGGGATGCTGGGGATTGAACGCAGGTTGGCCGCATGAAAGGCAAACGCCCCCCTACCTGCTGTACTATTGCTCCAGCCCCCATCCTCCTGGAACTCTGGAGCCTTCAGAATTCTGGTGGTTTGGGGTCCAGTGGACAGCAGGACCATGCAGAGGAGTGAGAATGAGTGTGAGACCAGGGTTCAGGACTGCTGGGCTGATTTCAGAGCAGGATGCCCAGACAAGGGCTGGGGACAGGCTGCAGAGGGGATGGCCCCAGCCTGTGAACCACCACCTGGGCAGGAGATGGAGGATGCAGGGGCCAGTGTCCTGGAGGCAGGCTGAACTCCTTCTCTGGGCCTCCTGCTAAGATTCACTCTGGGACTTGAGACAGGGTGGACTGGCCAGTGGACAGGGGCCTAGGTCCCCAGGGGTAGGGAGCAGAGCACCCCAGACATTAGGAACCACACAGGATTCACCCATGGGGACATACCAGCAGCGAGCCTGGGGGTGGGGAAACCCCAAATAAAGATGCTAACTGTGCAGCTGAGAAAGGCCGAAGGGGCAGCTGTGAGGGTCAGGGCAACACTGAGGGGCTTTGTGTGAGGGGCGAAGCTTGCTCTCTTTTCTCTGGAGGCCAGGCTCTGGTTTGGGGGCTCAGCTGGGGAGGGGGCCGCCATATTTCCAAGGAGGAATGTGGTGTCTGTAGGACAGTGTTTCATTAGCGTCAGAGATGGCCAGAGTTCAGAGATTGCTCAGGGGTCACTGCAGAGGCGTCGGCAGGAGGCTCATGAAGGACGGAGGGGGAGCAGGCGGGGGCCAGGGGCCATTCTCAGACTTAGGAAGTGATGTCCCCAGGGTCCCAGGTGAGCTTCTGCACCCACCTTTTCCTGGCTCCCCAGGACTGGGTGGAATATTGGGGAGACAAGAGCCCCCAAGATATGGCTGATGGTGAGCTAAGAAGGAAGCTCTATGGGGGTGACTCTTTCTCTTGTTCCCATGGAGGGAAGACAGTTGAATTGGAGGCCAGGGACCAGGATTAGCAGGGACTGCAGACTTGGGGGGAGCCGGGAACCCCTAGGGGAGCCTTGGTAGAGAATGCTTCTCTGTAGTTGTCGCAGGTGTGGCATTCCCCAACCAGTCTAGTGCAACTCAGGGGCTCCCAGATGTTCCCAGATGTTCCCACATCTGCTGAAACATCTGTAGGCCAGGGAGATGGGGGACAGTCCCCCAGGCGGGTAACTCGATGAGTTGGCACGCTCAGCATGGCAGAGGAAGGAGGGCTGTGGAATCCTTGCTGTCAGGATTCCACCTGAGAGAACATTCCTGCTGTTCATACCACAGAGGTGGCAAACGGGGCCTGTGCCAAGTGGGCTGAGGAGTCGTGCACATAGTGGAGAGCAAATAAGGCAGGCGTGGGCTCTGTTTACCTGCCTGGAGCGAAGGGTGAGTGGAGACATGGGGGTTAACTAGGTTGGCATGGGTGGGGGGTGTGTTCTGAGGAAATTCTGAGGCTGGGAAAGGGGGCTTCCTTGGGAAAAATCACACCGAGTTGGACTGGATGGACAGTTGGCCTTTGTCTAGGTGAGGGATGGGTGTGTCAGGGGGAATGTGTTAAATTTTTTTTTTTTTAAATTTTGGGCAACGTGGTTTACAACTGGTCTCTTGCCCCCGTGCCTGGCTGTCTTCACCACGGCCCCTTGGAGGGGGGTGGGTTGAGTTTCCCTCCCTGCCCTGAGCAGAGCCCTGGCAGCCGAAGAACTCCGGAACCCAGCCACAGCCATGCTCAAGGCCCCTCTCCACATGTTCAGTGAGCCTCACGCATGAAGGAACTGGCAGAGGAACCCAGGTGTGAGGGACCTGGGGCTGAGTTCTCCAAGCCTGCTCATATCAGGATTGGGCCTCCTCCAACCAGCTCCCTCAATTTTCAGTAATTGGCAGCCACACCCACAAACTGCCCCTAGTGCCATGTAATCCCAGCAACGGCCAAGATCCAGAGACAATAAAACAAAGCTCCCGGAAGGTCATGGCCATATTTACGGACGCAAGACCTCTTACTGCTTAGTTCTCCCTGTCAGAGAACCTGGCAAGGTACTGAGAGCATCCTGCCCATATGGCAGAGCCTGGTAAGCTCTCCGTGGCATATTTTATATGCCAAATACAGTAACAATGATGGGTCTCATTCCCCTTATTCTGAAAGAGCCTCCAATGCGGCACAACTGGGAAGAATGAGTAAAGAGAGACTGCTAAAATCTCAGGGCTAGGACAAATGGAGACATTACTGGTGCCTACTCGAGCAAATTGATGATCAATGGGATGACAGTGATACAGTGATACAGTGATTTAAATTTTGGGCACCGTGGTTTGCAACTGGTTATTTGTAGGATTTCCTCCATGAACTATTCCAGTACCATATCCTCCATGCAGGTGTCTGCTTTCCTCACAACGGTCCCAGGGTCCCTCACCCAGTCTCTGCACTGTCCTGGTCAAGACAAGTTCTCAGTTTCTCTTGCCTTTGAACATTTGCTAGTCTCTTGTTCTGTTTCTTTTCCTTCCTTCCTTCCTTCCTTCCTTCCTTCCTTCCTTCCTTCCTTCCTTCCTTCCTTCCTTCCTTCCTTCCTTCCTTCCTTCCTTCCTTCCTTCCTTCCTTCCTTCCTTCCTTCCTTCCTTCCTTCCTTCCTTCCTTCCTTCCTTCCTTCCTTCCTTTCTTTCTTTCTTTCTTTCTTTCTTTCTTTCTTTCTTTCTTTCTTTCTTTCTTTCTTCTCAAATCACTGTGAGATATAGTTACAAAGCTCACAGGTTTGAGTTTCAGTCATACAATGATCAAACACCCATTCCTCCACCGGTGCACATTTCCCACCACCAATGTCTCCAGTATACCCCCCATTTCCAACCCTCCCCCTGCCTCTATGGCAGACAATTTACCCCATACTCTCTCTCTGCTTTTGGGCATTATGGTTTGAAATATATATACTGAGAGGTTATTCCGTTTGGTCCTTTATCTTTCAGCACACATCTCCCATCCCGAATGATTCCTCCAACCATCATTGTCTTAGTGATACCTTTTCTATTCCATCTGCCTTCTCCCCCAGCTCATGAGACAGGCTTCCAACTATGGAGCAATCTTACTGGCCCTTGTCTCTACTGTCCTTGGGTGTCAGTTCTCATATTATATTATTTTATATTCCACAAATGAGTGCAGTCCTTTTATGTCTGTCCCTCTTTCTGACTCTTTTCACTTAGCATAATACTCTCTGTGACCATCCAATTATAAGAAAATTTTATGACTTCATCTTTCTTTACATCTGCATAGTATTCCATTGTGTAGGTGTACCAAAGTTTCCTTAACCTTTTGTCTTTTTTTGGGCACTCAGTTGTTTCCAGATTCTGGCTGTTGTGAACAGTGCTGCAATGTTGTTCTCTTTCTTCATATCATGCATGTGAGAGAGAGTCTGTGTTTGTCCTTTTCCTTCTGACTGACTTCCCTCAACACAATACTCTGCAGCTCCATCCATGGGGCAACAAAATTCATGATCATCTTTTTCCTTTCAAAGGTGTGGTATACCGTTGTAAAAAACTAAAGCTCGCCGAGGGGCGAGTGCACTCGCGGGCTCTCCGGGCGGCTCTGTCTCACCACCCGCATTCGGTGCTCTGGAACCGCAGTGTGTGGACTGGATCGGGATGGCTGGTGGTCAAGGACAGGCGAAGGAAGAACGAGGACCAAGCTGGTTGCTGATTAGTTACCGTTTATTCAATCTTCCATCTTTCTCATCTCCCGCACTCCCAGCTCCGGCCTCTCTTTGGATCAACTGCAGCTTCTCTCTGGCTTCTCCTTCCTCCTCCTACTTGTCTCTCCCACCTTGCCCTCTAGGCTACCCCCAGCCAGGTAGCAAAATCAACATAAGAAAGCCCTTCCTGAGGGCAGGGCATTCCAAAGCCCTTCCTCACTCTTAAGGTTTTTTTCTTTTCCTTAGTCCAGGAACTTATTAACATCTTAATACTAGTTATTTTTGTATGGACATAGCAAGGGATACATTGAGGCTTGCAAGGCAGCTCTCCTGGCAACATCTTGCCACAGGCTCAGACCACAGCACTCAGGCCAGATTAATCATCCCTCACCCTAGCAGGGTCCAAATCTAGTTATCACTGTTTGGATCATGACAGCATTTGTCCATGATCAAGCTCTTAACTTATAGTTAAGCATTAGGCACTTTGGCCAGGCCTATCTTGATGCCAGGGTAGCACACAACTCACCACTTGCCCTGGGTCCTTCTTGTCCCACGTCGGGACCGTGCTTTGGGGGTGCTAGGAAGTAAGGGCAGCTGAGGCTTAGGTCAAGAGAACAGATGCCCTGGAGGAAAATATCATGTAGAGTCAAATGACTCCCAGGTTACAAACGCATAGCATTTGTTAAGTCTTCCTGTGTCCATACAAAAAGGACTTGCTCTGAATAAACTATGCAAAGGACTCAAGAAGAGAAAAACATTATTTACAAGTCAACAGAACACTAAGAAAGAAGCTATAAATAAACAAAGAGGAATAGGAGCACTGTAACGGGAGTAACCCAATAAACCTAAACTACCTGAATCTATGTTATCCTACACACCGTTGTACACAGGTACCACCACAGTTTCCTCATCTTGTCATCTGTTCTTGGACACTTGGGTTGTTTCCAGATTTTACCTATTGTGAATAGTGCTGCAAGGAACAAAGGGATGCAGATATCTTTTTAAAAATTTTGTTTTGGGGCCCTTGTATAGATGCCCACTGGGTCATATCTGGGTCATACGGAAGCTCAATTCCTAGTTTTTTTTAAAGTCTCAGTCATATAATGATTAAACCCCCATCCTGTCGCCAGTGTACATGTTCCACCACCAAGAACCCCAATATACCCCCCTCCCACCCGCCCCCACCTAAGTAGCTAATGATCTTCACTTTGTTCTCTCTATACTTTGAATGCATTCAATATTTCAACAGAGAACTCACTATTATTGTCTGGAATTTCCCCCCAACAATCAGACTTGCTGAAATGGCATCATTTAATAATTTCTTTTCATTGCCGAGAATGAAGACTCTGAGTTCAGACTGCTGTTGCGGCCGCGCGGTTTTGGGTTTCTGATATTTTAGCTCAGGTCACAGTCTAGATGCATTTCTGTAAGAAGCTGCTCTGGGTGCCAAAATGGATTAGAAGACCTCTCGATCATAGTCTTTAGGAGCAGAGGGTCCGTTTTGCGCGCAGCAGCTCTGGATCTTATCTGAGTGGAGGGCGGCCGGTAATGCCCCCCCTCCCATGATCACCTACAAGCAACGTCACTGCAAAACTCATACTTCTGGGTTGGGAGTCTTAGGAGGTGGCTCTTGCCATGTGGATGCCACTGCCGCCGCCATTTTCTGAGCAGAAAAACAGGGTGGAGAGGGAAAATCCCTTCCCCAGGCGGCACGGGGTTGTAGCACAGCTCACAGTCTAGATGCATTTCTGTAAGAAGCTGCTCTGGGTGCCAAAATGGGTTAGAAGACCTCTCGGATCATAGTCTTTAGGAGCAGAGGGTCCTAATTCCTAGTTTTTTGAGAAGTGTCCATATTGCTTTCTCTAAAGATGGGACCAGTCGACCTTGACCTTATTCTCCAGCAGTGAGTGACAGATTTGGGGTGTGTTTTCATGAAGGGGGACTAGCATGATCAGGGCTCCTGTGATGGGCAGGAGCTGCCGGCAAGGGTCCAGCCGTGCAGAGTTACGTGGGCCAGAGTCAGGCTTTGTCTTCAGAGCAATGGGAAACCGGAAAGTTCGAAAGCATTTACGATTGATGGTGGGGTGTGTGCCAGGTCAAATATGTACTTTGCAAGTTCCTGTGGAGGTTCTGTGAAGGCCCAGTGCTAGGAGGTCTGCAGCGGAAGAGGACTTGGCGCTTGACTGGACAGAGAGGTGTTAGTCTAAGGGAAGAAGCGTCCCAAGGATTTTCTGGCTTGCTCAGAGATGAGCAGTTCCCCTAACTGGCACCAATGGAAGGGAACTGAGGTGGAATTCATGAGTCTGGGTTTAGTCAGTGTGGATGTTTTAAAATTTGTCTACAAATTCTGAGTTATTCCTTTTTTTTAATTCTCTTTTTGGGTCACACTCAGTGATGTTCAGGGGTTACTCTTGGCTCTGTACTCAGGAATTACTCCTGGCGGTGCTCAGGGGACCATATGGGATGCTGGGGATTGAACCTGGGTCGGCCGCGTGCAAGGCAAACGCCCTCTCCGCTGTGCTATCTCTCTGGTCCCAGCTATTCCTCTTTTTAAGGGGCAGAGTCTGATTCCTCTCTCTCTCACTGTGGGCTGGATTTAAGAACCTATATTCAAGAGAGAGACTATGATGACAATGGCAATGTGCACTTTCCAGGATTCGAGCCCCGCAAGGATTGTGGCTTCTCTTTTGCTTGCTTTCCCTTGGGTTACTCATGATGGGGGAAGTCACGGTCATGCCAGGGGAAATCTGTGTGGCCAGGAACCACGGCATCCTGCCAAGCACATGGATGTGTCATATTGGCCGTGGATCCTTTAGCCCCAGTCAAGCCTACATGTGACTGTGACCCCAGCCAGCATCCAACTGTCCTATCTCTGGCCTTGAGCTGGCGCCACCCATCTTGGATGTTCCTGGAGATTGCCTTTGATGGTTTTAAACGAAGTTTTCAAGTATGTATCGATGTGGGAATATATAACTAAAAACAGCCAGTCAGATGTAGGTGTTATGTAGACATTTGTCATGGGATGGAATTACTTTTTAGAAGTTGGCAGCATTTTTTTTTTTTTGGTTGGGTGGGGAAAGCTATGATCAGACCTTACTCCTGTTTCTTTATTCAGGAATTGGTGGGGCTCAGAGAATCCTAAAGGGTGGATACCAGGGATGGAATCCAGGCCAGAAGCATGTAAGGCAAGCTCCTTACCTGCTGTACTGTCTCTGGCTCCAAAGCAATTATGTTTTTATTTTGTTTTGAGTTTTGCTTTGGCTTTCTGACCACACCCAATCCTGGCTCAGGAATTACTCCAGGAATCCTCAGGGACCAGGTTTAGTGCACCAGGTGGCCATGAGTAAGGCAAGTGCCCTACCTGTTGTACTGTCTCTCCAGCCCAGAAGCTGACAGCGTGTTGAAGGTGGTTGAAAATTTAGCAAGAAAGAAAAGGTCCCAGTTTAGTTTGGAGAGTCTTTATTCCTTTCATGACCTAGGGAGCAGGCGTAAGTGGTTTCCAGGTTGGGTTCTGTCTTGTCTTGGACCCAAGGGAGGGACTTCCGGGGACACAAGGGAGGAAGTTTGATGACACAAGGCCTTCCCCAACAGGGCCTCTTGGGATTCAGGCAGAGTGGCTCTGCTCTCTGTCTTTAGGCTGGGGCTCCCTTGCGGGAGAAGAAAGGATCTGATTCTACACCATCTGATTCTACACCATCTACACCTCCCTGTGAATGAGCCCATGGGAGTATTTCCAGGTCTGAGCAGCTAAACTCCAGGAGCCTGATGCAATTCCTGTTATGACAGGTGAGGAACCAGGAGACTCAGGCAGGTGAAGTGACTTGCTCAGGCCGGGAGGTTGTGGACACAAGTGTCTGGATTCCAGCCTCGTACCCTGAGTGTCCAGCTCCTTCCGGTGGGCCCTGGGTATGTGTGGAGATAAGAGACTTGCAGAGTTAAGAGAGGGTCCCTGCTTCAGGCTTTCGGTGTCCCTCACAACCCCAGGAACTGATGCCTGTGCTCTCCCTCCCAGCACTTACTGGGGACCAGGACTCCCCTCCGTGGCTCTGAGATGCCTCTGCTGGGAGAGATGATGGAGATGGCTCTTTCCTGGCTCTGTGGGGCACCTGACTGGTCTGGCCTCAGTTTCCTCATGTGAAAACTGGACAAAAAAATCATTTTTTCCTTACTAAGATGGAGGGAAGAATCGACTGGGAGGCTCTGCTCCCAGGGAAGTGTAGAAATGAAGCAGGTAGGTCCCTGTTGGCAGATTCTAAGGCTATTCCTGGGCCAAATGGGGCCCTGGGCACCCCTCCTCCCTGTGAATGAGCCCGTGGGAGTATTTCCAGGTCTGAGCAGCTAAACTCCAGGAGCCTGCCAGGATGGTCCCTGGCACAGATCTCCTGGACGCCATCCCCAATATGACATTGCAAACAATAAAAAAAAACACCCACAACGACTTAGCCTCTGAGCCTTCAACCCTATGCCCCCCAACTCCCCAAACCTTCTCCCTTAGTGCTCTCCTGGCTAATGTGGAATTGCTTGCTAGGAAGATGGAAGTCGGAGGGGAGACACAGGGGGGTTCGGGAATATCAAGTTCTCATCCATAGTGAATCCTTCCCCTCCAGTTTCTTCTCAAACGATGCCTGTAATCTGTCCCCCCATCCGGCCCTGCCCTTCCTTGGTCTCCAGGAAACCCCCAGCCTGACCGCCCCAAGGGCCAGATGACCTCTGCTTTGACTCGGTCCTGCCCACACCCCCAGCTTGGCTGGCTCCCAAGGATGCCCTTGGCCGTGGCACTGAGTGCCGAGCTGATGGGAGTGTGGCCGAGTGTCCCCTTCCTGCTGGGGAGAAGGGGTCTCAGAGTCCTGCAGAGAGGATCCAGGAGGCCCCGGGTCCGGGTGCTGTCTCCGCCCCCAGGCCCCGACACTCTGGCACCCCCGCTGTCCCATCCCAATCTCCAGCCCTCTCCGGCCTCAGGCTGCTTCTGAGGTTTGGAAAAAATGGAGACTTTTCCCAGATCCTCTATTTTCTCCACCCCCCCGCCCACCCCGCTTTGCTTGAAAGCATCTGTAAGCGAAAAACCATTTGGGGTGTTGTGTTTATTTTTCCCTAGTTCCACGGGAAATTACTCAGAATGTATAAGTACGTATTTTCCTTAGAAAATAGATTCCTTTACATTTTGGCTTTGTGGTTCCCAAGGCGAGCGGGGCCTGCAGAGGCCTGGGCTGCCAAGAGGACTCCCTGTCCTGGAGTCCTTGCAACCTCAGAATTACACCCTTTTGCCTCGCGGGACCAGCTGCCTCCCCTGGCCCCTCTGCATGCCTCAGCTTCTGCAGGCTCCAGAGACTTGCAGCCGCAGCGTCTGGTTTTTCTGCCCAGCCTTGCTCACCCAGTTCCACTTCCTCTGGTTTCGGGCCCAGTGGCGGAGAGGATCTGGCAGAGAACACTTGCCCCTTGCCTCTGGGGGTCGGCAGAGGTGTCTGGAATAGACTCCAAATCCGATTCCCTCCCCTTCCCTCCTTTCTCCTTCCTTCCCTTTCCCTCTCCTCCC
>NC_073313.1:249578063-249681633 GCF_027595985.1 Sorex araneus | reverse complement strand
CGAGCAAATCGATGAACAACGGGACGACAGTGCTGCAGTGTGCTACGGTGTCCTGTGTCCTCCTCTCTGTGCCACACTTGGACTCACTGTGTAGATTCCCGTATACAGGGGATAAGTTTCAAGACCCCCTGTAGACATCTAAAACTTCAGATAATACTGAACCTACACCAACAGTGAGTCCTCCTCTACGTGTATCGCTACGATAAGGTTCAATCTATAAGCCCAGTAAGAGATTAGCACCAGTCAATAATAAAAACAGAACAATTAAAGTAATGAGCTGTTAATAAAAGTGATTCTGTGTGTGTGTGTGTGTGTGTGTGTGTGCGCGCGCGCACACACACATGCAGTATCTTTAATTAACTGAGACCATGGAATGCAAAACTGCAGACCCAAGGGGACTGCTCTACAGGGTACCAACCAGAAACATTTTCTCAACTCAGTAATGAGACAAACTGAACAGGGCAAGACTGTTCCCCCAAAGGTTACTATCAAGGAGCATGGAGTATTTAGGGTGTGGTGTATTTAGGACATCAGATGTCCCTCCCTCTCTAGATCTGGAGGATGTTTCTCAATTCACTGAGCCTTCCTTTGCTTGTCTAGAAAATGGGCCTCATCACAGGATCTACCTCCTGAGATTGCTGCAGAGTGCTAATGAATTGAATGGTGCCCAACACAGAGCTTTGGCATCCTCACGAGCTGGCTGTAGCCTTCCTCGGTCTATCTCTGGAGGATACAGGTCCTGGCATTTAGCACAATAGCGCCACTGTGTAGCTCTCTATCTCTCCTCTGATGCCTTTGCTTCCTTCGTCTCTCCTATTTTCTATTATTCTCACTTTTCTACGGTTTCCCCCATTCCCACTGGGCTGCCAGGTGTCTGTTCATCCAACTCCTCGCTGTGGCCCTCACCCCTGCACGTTCTTCTCTGCCTGTCCATCAGCCCGTATCATCTGCACCCCAGGCCTCGTTTGCCGCAGACGTCCCCCGGGTAATCCCAACTCAGAAGCCCACCTGCTCTCTCAGTGCACGGCATTATTTATTGAGGAGCAGGCTGACTTCATCACGGGCCAAGCTCTCAACCTGCACTCTGCTCCTGCTTCCTCACGCCGAGGTGAGGACATCTGGAAAGCAGTTTAATAAGGTAGCCGACAGGCAGCTGGTTCCTGGAGCTTCTCAGGGGAGCCCCGGGGAGCCATTCCACAGAGGAAGCCGGAAGCTAATTGGGGTTGTGGGGCTGCTGGTCTCAGCAAGAATGCCGTCAGCTGCTCCAGACAGGCAAGGGGCTGCCTTCCACCTGCAGAGGCAGGAAGGCTCTACGTCTGTGCAAGGGAGGGGGTGGCCGAGGGAAGGGATGGAGGTGACTCCTGGGGAAAGGATCCTGCACTTCCTGCTGGGCCCCCCACAAAAAGGGTGCCCTCGAGGCCAACCCCCCATTTTGCTGAGACCTCGCTCTCCAAAGATGGGTTTGACAGGCTGAGGTCTCAGGTTCCTTCTGACCATAACGTTTTAGAATCATCAGGTGAAGCAAAGCCACCTGGTCAGAGGCAGAAAGGGGCAAAAGTGGGGGGGAGGGATAGGCAGGGTGGAGGGAAACCGGCAACAGTTTATCGAATTGCCACCCTTAGGGACCCAGGCTGAGCGCGCTGTGGGACACCATAAGAAGCAAAGGAACCTGCAGCTTGCGAGAGAGGTGAAGCATGCTGTGCACGTGATCCCTATCCCTGTGCCTTACAGAAGGGGCTGTGCTCGTGTTCCGGTGAGTTCAAAAACTTCGTGGCCAAGAAAGACCCTGTGTCCGTACCCAGAGAAAGAAGAGGCACCTAGGACAGAATAGGCGAGTCTGGGAAACCAGGGTTAAGGATGCTGGGATTCCTATGCATAAAGAGGGAGAGAGGGGCTGGAGCAAGAGCACAGCATGTAGGGTGTGTGCCTTGCAGGTGGCCAACCCGGGTTCGATTCTCAGCATCCCATTTGGTCCCTCCAAGCACCACCAGGAGTAATTCCTGAGTGCATGAGGCAGGAGTGACCTCTGTGCAACTCCAGGTGTGATCCAAAAAGAAAAAGAAAAAAAAAAAAGAAAAAGAGGGAGAGTGGGCAGGGGGAGGAGGGCATTTCCCTACTGGTAACAATCTGAGCAGAGCCTTGAAAGATCTGTGCCCATGGAAAGGAGTGACTGAGGACTGCAGGTCCCATGCAAAGTGCAATCACAAAGTCCTGGGCTCAGAATTTGCTGGGAATCTTGAGACACTGACAGCAGAGCACTAGACAAAGCATAGAGTCACTGTCGCTGAGGGGCCCCACCTGACTGCTGAGCTTGCACAGCCACACACCTGGGGCACCAGCATCCTACAGAGTGCTGGGAATCAGCCATTTCTGCATCTGAGTGCTTGCTTTGTATCCCAGAGGTCCAGGTTTGCTCCCCTGCTGTTGCATGGGCTCCTGGGCACTGCTGGGCGATAACCCCAAGCACAGAGAGGGGAGTAGCCTCTAAGCACCATTGGTGTTCCCCAAACTCAAAACCGAAACATAACAGAAGAGAGCTTCTCTCTCTCTCCCCTCTCCCCTCTCCCCTCTACCCTCTCCCCTCTCCTCCCCTCTCCCCTCTCCCCTCTCCCCTCTCCCCTCTCCCCTCTCCCCTCCCCCCTCCCCCCTCCCCCTCCCCCCCCTCTCCCCTCTCCCCGCCCCCCCTCCCCCCCTCCCCCCTCCCCCGTCCCCCTCTCTCTCTCTCTCTCTCTCTCTCTCTCTCTCTCTCTCTCTCTCTCTCTCTCTCTCTCTCTCTCTCTCTCTCTCTCCTGCAGAGACTCTTCTTGGACCATAGATGCTTTGACCCGAGCCCAGTAGCTTGACTCTCCCTTGCCTGCAGGGCTAGCATGGTTTCTGTGGTGACTGGACTGCAGCCCCTTTATCTTCTTTGAGCAGTACAACTTTCGCTCTGGGGTCTAACTAGTCCTTGCTCCCTGGGACTGGAGAATGAGGCAAACCATCACTTACCCTTATCCCAGAGAGTAAGAGCAAGAAGCTCTGCTGACAGCTCCCGGTGCTGACTCGAGAGTTGGGGGTGGAAAGAAACTAAGTCAAAGGGCAGCAGGGAAGGAAAGGCAGAGTTCTGGCCCTCCCCAGCTTTGGGGACTTTGAGTGTGAACCTCCCACTGTGATTGGCCACATCCGGTCCGGTGAGGGTGGGGGGTTCTCCCTTCCAGCCTCCCTCACCCTCACAGCTGTGGCCACAGATGATTCAAGAAAAGTTACAACCAAATTCTCTCTCCAACTTCTGGAATTTGCGTTCAGTTTTCGTCAAGCTATCTTGTTAATATTTTTATTTCCAAAGACTTCCCTCTGGGTAACTTCAATAAATTTTATTTTATACGAACTTTTGTGTTACTACTCCAAATTAGCATCCGCAAACAATGACTGGCTAGACCAACCCAATCCACCACCTGTTCTTTCCAAAAGACTTTTATTCCATTGCAGACACGCCCATCTGTTTACACTTTGTCTAGGGCTGCCTGTATACTAAAACAGCAGAATTAAATAGCTTCATTAGAGGCATCAAGGCCAGCAAAGCCAAAAATAATTAACACTGGCTCTTGGCAGAAAAAAAAGTAATTATTTTTCAGGGCTGGAGAGATAGTAGAGGAGGTAAGGCACTCACCTTGCATGCAGCTGATTCTGTTTGGTCTCTGGCACTGTTTATGTCCCACCTCCAAGCATCACCAGGTGTGATCCCTGAGAACAGAACCAAAAGTAGCCCCTGAGCATAACGGTATGGCCCAAACCTGACCCCAGAGAAAGAAAAGGAAAAGGGAAGTTTACCTTCCTCTACTCTAAAAGACAGTTAATTAAAAGGAAAAAAATAAAATATTAGAATCACTTTTTGCTACATTTCAACCAAATTATCTTATAAAACAGTAGCATTTCCAGGCATTGA
The DNA here is from genome assembly GCF_027595985.1 of Sorex araneus. Classification (NCBI taxonomy): domain Eukaryota; kingdom Metazoa; phylum Chordata; class Mammalia; order Eulipotyphla; family Soricidae; genus Sorex; species Sorex araneus. The sequence continues at coordinate 249,677,708 of NC_073313.1, read as the reverse complement.
AAAGGTATTGATTATCCATTCCATTTGCTGGTTAGTTATCTGGTAATTTAGTGAGTACTTATTCGAGACCCAGAGAGCAAGCAGGGTAAAATGATCCTTACTTTCCTGGAATTCATGGAATTCTCTCCAGCAGGGAGAGTCAAACAGAGAAAATAAGTCCTTGTTTATCATTTTATTTTCTTTTATTTTCATTGCACAGGAAGTCACCAACAACACAGTCCATGATGGAGTCACTGCAATTTAGGTAGAGATTCACAGACCAGCTCTCTGAGAGGGTATTTGGGCAAACAGCTGGTGCAAAGGCCCTGAGGCAGAAATAAGCTTGCAGCCTTGATTCTGGGTTGCTGGGGGTGTGTAGTCAACTGTGTCTGGTACCATCTGCAGTCAGCACACTCCAATAGCTATAAACTCGATTTCTCCTTTCATTTGTGAAGCACATAGCTGCACACCTGCCGTCTTGTTCTTTGGGGCACAAATGTCCTGAGGACTGGACCTGGACCTGAAGCATGACTTGGGCATCTGTGCCACACCCCTCAAACACTAGAGCAGGATATCCAACTTCGCTTTAGGCAAGTTAGGCAAGCCTGACCAGATCTGTGCGTCCTGTTTTGCTCAGTCCTTGGAGATGGGCTGCCTTGGCCTTGAACCACACGGTTCCCTGCAGCTGAGATTGACCTTGAAGGTACTGAGCACTGGAGACCATCTCCCAACCATACACCCACAGCTGGGCAGCAGGTCCTTCCCGACGAACCCTGGGCAGCGCCTGTGAGTTGTCTGCTTAGGGGAAACGCCTTGGCTGAGGGTGGGTCCTTCTTCCTACCATTCCTCCTCTCCAAAGCCCTGACCCACTGCACATCCTCCCCCCGCCCCCCAACCTTACTGCCACGGCCTAAAAGGATCCGACAGAAACGTAGAGAGTTACGCCCAGCCAGGCTTGGGCAAAAAAGGGTTAATCCAAGCTCAGGCTTTCCTGGGTGAGTGGCAGTGAGAGGCTACTCAGGGGTGGGCACCAAGGGCACCCAGTAAGTAAACACACACCCCCACGCTGCTCACTCCAGTGGGAGTTCAGAGTCACACACGGCACTGACGAGCCCCGGCAGACTCTCCGGCACCTATTGGATCAGGGGATTTTCTTGAGAGGGGGTGGGGGGCAGAAAGGGGAAGGGGGCTTCTTCTGAGTGGTGCTCAGGAAGCCCAAGGACCCCTTCTAGCAATTTCTACCAACCAAGCCTGCAAGGGCCCAGAGATACGCTGGGGGTTACCCGGGCTATGCTCATGTCCCTGGGGTCCCACCTGGATGATCCTAGGGTGCAGGGGATAGAACTGGCTTTGTGCTCATTCTCTCCTCCCTCCCTCCCTCCTTCCCTCCCTCCCTCCCTCCCTCCCTCCCTCCTTCCCTCCCTCCCTCCCTCCCCTCCCTCCGTCCTGTCTCCTCTCTCTCCCTCCCTCCCTCTCCCTCCCTCCCCCTCACTCCCTCCCTCCCTCCCTCCCTGCTGTCTCCTCTCTCCCTCCCTCCCTCTCCCTCCTTCCCTCCTCTCCTCTCTCCCTCCCTCCCTCCCACTCCCTCCATCCTCCTACTTCCCTCCTCCTCTCTCTCTCTATCTCTCTCCCCCCCATCCCTCCCTCTTTCTCTGGCCCTCAGGACTGGAAACTTTCTCCTGTTGCATTAGGACACACCTTTCCCAGGTTCCTGCCTGGGGGCATGGGTGGATGAATGGGGATGCTGCTGGTCCTGCCCTGAAGTGGGACAGTACTGGGCCACATCAATATTCTACTTCAGCTCAGGGCCAAGTCCAGAAACTTCCCTCATAAAGCCTCTGCCATGCACAGTGAGATCAAGGAACTGAGGGTGGGAATCCACCCCAGCCAGCCCCAGCCCCAACATCACTCAGGGCTGCAGCTATTTGAAAATTTGAAAACCCTTAGGATCCCAGTCCCCTTGTCTTGAAGGCACATGCTGGGCTCAAGACAATTCTGAGGGCACCATCTCTGAGAGGCACCACCCTTGTCCCAGAGGTGAGACTTCAAGAGTCTGCTGCCAGCACCTACAGTGGAGGGAGAAGACCACCCCCATCCCATGGGATGTCCTGGGCAGTGGGCATCCCCCTCCCTGATCTTCCCCCTTCCCCTGACTGATCCTCCCGTCACTTGAATGCCACCTCCCTGAATTCAGCTTGCTTTGGGGACAGCAATGCCTGAACATTTTCATTCACGGCTTTCCTAAAAACCCGCCTCTCTCTCCAATGGTGGGGCTCTTCCAGTCCCCAGGACTGTCCTGGGGAGCCACACCACTCCCAGGACCACCAGAGAGGCGTACCTGTGTGAGAGAGGGCAGCACTCAGCAATGCCAAGGAGTGTCATGGGAATGGCATGGGGCAGGCAGATGGGGGGAGGGGAGGTCCTTGGTGGGAAGGGCTCAGCCAGTGTACCAGGGGGGCGGGGGTTATGGCTGTCATTGCCTGCTGTGCCCAGAGGGGTCTTCCTCACCCTTGGAGAAGGATGATAGGGCTCACTGTCTCCTCCCCCTGCTCTCCTACCTCGCCCCCCAAATCTGTAAGAGCCCAAACTTATCCTCCAGGGAGCTTCAGAGGCAGCTGTTTCAGGAGCCAACCTCTAGCCCCTTCTTTGCTCTCGGCACAGGGAGCTGAGCACCAAGCTAAGTCCTTTGAAAGACAGAAAATGGACTCACACGAGTGGCATGGGGGAGTCCCAGGCTCTGGGGGAGGCAGCCCAAAGGCGGAGAGGGTGCATGAGGGCTAGGAGTTGCCACTTGAGGTGATTTTGTAATGGAAGTGCCTGCCTTAGAACCCAATGCCAGAAATCTAGATTCCTGAGACCTGCTGGGTCAGATGTTTTTCTGAAGGTCCCCAAGAGCCATGTTCTAGTCTGTTCCTCGGATCATTCCAAGCATGTAATAGACTAGAGTTCCTGAAAAGGCAGAACCCACCTGTGGTCACGTCAAGGAAGCGACTTCCTTAGGATCTGTTTTCAGGTGGCTCAGTCTACTGTACACTAAGCCTTGGGTCCCGGGTTCCTGGGTACTGAGAGGACATTACTCGGTCCCCTCAGCACTGCTGGGTGTGGCTCCCACAACAACTTGAAAAGTAAATAGAAGGGAGGGGCCGGTGACATGACCCAAAGGAATGGAGCGCCCAGGAGCCCTGAGTCCAGTCCCTTGCATGATCCCCCGAGAGCTGCTGGGGGTGGCCCCTGGGCACCACGCTGGGAGTAGACTCTGCTAAAGCTTTCTGCAACTTCACTGTCACTGCCACTGTCACTGTCATCCCACTGTTCATCGATTTGCTCGAGCGGGCACCAGTAACATCTCCATTGTGAAACTTGTTTGTTACTGTTTTTGGCATGTTGAATACGCCATGGGTAGCTTACCAGGCTCTGCCATGTGGGCGAGATACTCTCAGTAGCTTGCCGGGTTCTCCAAGAGGGGCGGAGAAATCAAACCTGGGTTGGCCACATGCAAGGCTAATGCCCTACTGCTATGCTATAGCTCCAGCCCTCTGCAACTTCACCCCTCCTTTTCCCCCTGAAAATCCAGGACTCTCTACAGGTAGGAAAAGCTAAAACAGAATCACCTTAGATTCATGACAACCTCTCTGGGTCCACTACATTTTATTGACTCTGATTGGGCCAAAACAGAACTTTGGGACACTTTTGCACAGACACTGTCCCCAGCAGACCGTACTGGCTAGTGAAGATTATGCAGTAGAATCAGTTTCAACCTCTAGCTTCTTTGCTGGTACCATACTAAAGTACACACACACACACACACACACACACACACACACACACACATACACACACCTGTGACATCTCTTTACCATTTTCTGTACATGCAACTCATGTTTGTGGTATTACTCAATTGAGTGTGCTCTCTGTTCTCCCTCATGAATATGTATGAATTTCCCGAAAAGCTAGTAGAATATGGATAAGCTGTTACATCACTCTATTTCTGCTGGCTTGCAACCAGACCCCCAACTTCCTCTCTTTGAAGCTATTCTCCAGCCTGTGCTGGTGGACATCCTTCCCCACTTAAGTGATTTTACTGCCAAAAACAGAGCCCGTCTTTCCTATTCAGTTGTTCCTGTGCTTTTTCCAGGATGATAACTCCAAGCAACACTGGGTATAGCAAAACAAAATACAGAGGGAGGAAAAATAGTACTGCAATTTTTTTCATTTCTGGAGATCTTGTGGTTTATAAATCACTTTTATTCAAAGAGTCTCACTTGGTTCTCATGTCCATCCTAAGATGTAAAATAGGACCAAGAGAGGAAGAGGTATGGGTAATGGAAGATGAAAGAAGCCCTCTCTAAGCATCACCCCCTAAATTAAATTGTCAGGCTTGGGGATCTGGGGGAGGCAAGCAGCTCTCAGTGAGGTGACAGTTCAGGCTGAGAAGGGGCAGCCCTGGGGAGGGACTGTCATGGGGATGATGATGATGATGATGATGATGATGATGATGATGATGATGATGATGATGGTGATGATGATGATACCCCGTGTTGGGGGGTGAGGCTGGAAAACCTCAGACCCGGTAGCCAGGATGTGATTTTCTTTCCCTGAGCCTGGAAGGGTGTGGCTTCCCTGGGCTGGATGTGAAAGAGTTGCAGATAGGAAGGAGGCATCTGTCCTCTGCGTCAGCATGGAGCCAGCATAGCAGGCGAGGCTGTGGGATGGCTGGGAGCCAGGGATGAGAGCGGGGAAGTGATAATGGTATGAATCAGCTGAGAAGGAGAAAGAAGAGATGGCCAGAGTATTATTCCTCCTCCTTACACCCATGCCTGTTTAACTCCATTACTGTTCATTTTTCTTCTCTGCTCCAGAGCCAAAAGGCTGCCCCTACTTTTAGCTTGATGGAAATCCTCCTAAAGACCCATTACCAACCTGCCACCTGAACCCAGACAACACAACTAATTGGCATACTAATAGAGGGGGAAGGAACAAAATTTGGTTGAACTTGCCCATCTTCTTTTCTTATTTTTCCATGGGAGAGCTCCAACATTGCTCTATTTTCCCAAGGACTTTTGCAAACTATGAGCCTGGTCACTCTTGAGCTTGATGTTCTGAGCAACAACCTGATAGGCAATGCTCATAGTGTAGCTTCAGCTCTCTGGTACCCACCCTCTGCTGTCTAACACCCATGACTTTAAATCAATCAGGAGAAAAGGAAAGTGGGGCAAGGAAGGAGGGGAGTGTATCCAGCATTTATAGGAAACTCGCTTTAATCCAATAGCTCCTGACCTCAGCCTCTATCAGCTCTCTGCCTCAAGGCTTTCTCTGTCTTCAGTATCATGGTTTTTCCATGCAAGGAACAGGCTGAACATTCTGGAAAATCTTTGATCCACAGGCAGTCGAGTGAAGGAGAGTAGTGGGTGGAGAAAAGCCCTGACTTGTCCAGGAGAACCACCACGAGGACCAAGACCAGCTGCCCACAGGGGCAACGTGTTGACATACACTCCCCTTCTTTCCACTTTCCTCCCTTTCCTACCCTTATTCTCTGTTTTACCATGATGCCTGAAGTCGTTTCACAAAACAACTCGAGGGCCCACATTCTTTTATTTTTAACTTCTTTAATTTTCATTGTTTTGATTTGCAATATTTTGGTCATAGTGGTACTAGGAACATTTATATATGCTTGTTGGCCATACAAAAAACCTAATTTGTAGACCTATTAATCTTCTTTGTCCATTAGGAAATAACAATGCATCTTTTTTTAGAGTTGTAAGAATAAAATGTTCTAGACACAAGAACTCGGAGGAACTGCAAATTATCTTCCCGCCAGACCCGTACATGTCTCATGGACCTTCTTCTATGTTCTGGGCTCTATCTTACATTTCACTCATATTATTTTTTTATGACAAAAGGAATTTGCTTGTTTGTTTGTTTATGTCTCCCAAGCAGTTCCGGGAGGCCTGGGTCCCCCTCCTTGTGAAGCTTGACCTGGCTCTGAGGTTGGGGAGTTCAATGCATGTCCTGGTGATGTGGTGCTATAGGAGTACAAGACTCCACGCAGTGCCAGGGATTGAACTTGGGACCTTGTGCTTTCCAGACACTCCAACTTTAAGCTCTTTTCCTAGCCCAGAAAAATTTTCATTTTAGTGAAGTACAACGTTTAGTCTCTCATTCTATATTTAACATGTTTCCTTATTCAATACATTTTTGTCTCCCTCAAAAATATGGGAATGTTCTTCTGTTATATTTTTCCCTCTATGGCATATGCTTCTCTCCCTCCCTCCCTCCCTCCTGCCCTCCCTCCCTCCCTCCCTTCTTCCCTCCCTCCCTCCCTCCCTCTCTCTCTCCCCTCTCTCTTTCTCTCCCTCTCTCCCTCTCCTTCTCTCCATCTCTCTCTTCTCTCTCTCTCCTTCTCCTTCTTTCTCCCTCTTTCCATCTCTCTCTCTTTCTTTCCCTGTCTCTCTCTCCCTCTCTCTCACATGCACGCTCTCTCTCTCTCCTTTTATTCTTTTTAGGCATTGCTGTGGTTTGCAATAATGTTACTGAGAGGCTATCACATACATCACTTTACCTCTTTTCAGCACTCAGCTCTTATCCAGAGTGATCACTTCTAACTATCATTGTCATAGTGGCAGGATTCAAATTCTTGAGCCAAGAGATGTTTGGGAAGAGACATGAATTGAGATAGTGTGGTACCATAAGGAATAAAATAGGTCTTCTGAATGGAGTCTGTTACTCTAACTTACAGACTACAAACTACACGCAGGACAATATCCAGTATCCCATCTCCCTGTGGAGGGCAGGAAGGGAGATAGAACTGGACACTTTGGACATTGCTTAGATTCTAGGTTTGTAACAAAGAAGCTGAATTGGATGTACAATGCTGCTCTTCCCGGGTATACAAACCTTTCCAGGGCTCTCCTTGTACTTTAAACACAGGACACTTTTTGCCTGGTATGATGAGATAGGGTGACTTTGGGTGAATCTAGGGAAAGATGCGTCAAGTAGCTGAGAGAGTCCCAAAGCATGATTTCCATGCCTATGGACCTTTTGTGGAGAGTGCAGTATTGCCTGTCCCAGAATTAGGAACAAAATCCAGAAAACCCTGGCAACCTCCTGGAAAACACAAAATAGTAAGTATGGGTCAATAGAATTTCCTATTGCTTAAAAAGAAAAAAAAGGAAGCATCATGAATTTCTTTTCCAAAGAGCCCCAAATCTAAAACCAGCACATAGCCACAAATCCTGTCTTCCCCACCCCCACCCCACCCCACCCCCAACCCTATACATGGCTCATGGAAACTCTTCCTTTTCTACGCCCTGGGTTGTTAATTCCCTGCACCTCACTTCCGTTTCTCATTCATCTCCCTCACCTAGTGACCTTTCCTCTCTCAGTCCACCCCAGCCTCTTGGCCACTAAACCACAGGAGATGAGGAAGAATTCCAGGGAGAAGCTAGGAGCACGCTGGGTGGCCAGTGGGAGACAACACCATCAGGGATTTGGTGCAGAGGAGATGAGTTCCCGACACCGGAGCCTTGGGCTGAAGGGGTGAGGGTGGGGGAACTAGGCTGGGAATGAGGGTAACTCCTTGGTTCTAAAACCCTTGTGTATTTTCAAGGAAATTTTATCCATATGTTTCTGATTCATTTACACTTAACTCAACAAAATGTTATTTGGTAAGAGCTATTTGAAGTCCAAGAAGTCTTGTAACAGCCTGTTTAATGAGCCCAAAGAGCTTTCACGCTCTCCCATATTTTTTAGAAAAGGGATTGAATTTTCGGAGTTGGATTTTTTTTTTTTCTCTCCCCGCCTCTGTTCTCCAGAAAAGCAAGCAGTCACATCCTGGATGTGGTAGTTCAAGTCCATGAAACTCCTATGTTTGGAAAGACCATGAAACAAGAAGGCAGAAGACGAAGTACCAGCTCTATCCTGATCTCTAGATTACTTTCCTTCTTAGAGTGGACTGAAACATCCAGATGCTAATAGCAGAGAAAATGCTTAAAACCAAAGAATGTTGGGAGGACACCATTCCCATTCCTGTTATCCTTGGTTTATCTGTTATCACCTCTTCACCACCTTTGCCTTGGAGCTGACACAGGTAAGTCTTGGATGGAAATAGAAGCAAAAGAACTGAGCATCAGGGAAGTGCTCCGGATCATAAAGTATTAGATTCGTGACCAAGAAAGCTAGGATTTTCTTTTAGATCCCTCTTAAATGAGAATCAGAGTCACCATCCATCTTCTCTCTGCAGCTCTGACCTGGGAGGCTGACAAGTAGCTGCTCCTCTCGGAAGCGGGAGGATACACAAGTTGATCTGCAGAAGATTCTTGCTCACCCCCAGGCTTTCACTGTTCCCTCATTAGCCCAGTTCAGCCCAGCGGAGTTCACCAAGAACACAGGACTATTATGTCATTCTTCCCTTAAGACCACAGGCTCCCAGGGATGAAAAGCTCAGATGCCTGAGGGCAGCCCACAATTGTTTATGCTTTGTCATTCAGGGTGAAGAGAAAGCCAAAAAGACTGGCGATGGCTCTTCCATCTGGTGAGCCTTAGCCTTCCTCCCTCCTTCAGCCTTTGGCAGGGACTGGGCAGAATTGATTATTCAGGCTACCGAGTAAACAGTTGCCGTACCACCTATGAAGATAGTTAGATGTGGAATGACTTCATGTGCTTAGAGACAGGGTGGGAAAACTGAAGTCATCTGTGTATAAATGACTGTTGATGTTCACAGAGTCCCAGCTACAGACAATGCCATAGCTTACGGAGCATCGGAGAACCACCACCCAGCTGCAGTGGTTGGGATCTAGCTTCTTTCTCTCCGCTAAAAAATCCACTTTGTGGCTGGAACAAGTCCTCTGTGGATCAATACATCCTTGTGAATTGGTGGAGAGGAGAAGTTAAAACAGAAATCTTGGTCCTTTGGCAACTTTAGCTCGGAAGCCACATGTCATTGGTACTTTTGTTTTGCTTTTTTGTTTTTGAGCCCAGAAAAGCTCGGGACTTCCTCCTGGCTCTGCACTCAGGAATCAATCACTCCTGGCAGGAATGGGGGACCATCTGGGGTGCCAGGGATTAAACTCAGGTTGGCCACTATGGCTACTATTTTATTCACTGGAAGCAACTTGCTCAGTCCATGTACAAGGTGAGGGGATGACTTGAGGCTTTGATCTCTAGGAGACAGGACCATGAGTGGTCACCTTGGACACTGCCTTCCACCTCCCACTTAACTAAAAGTCAAGTAAAGGGGTATGCCTTGTAGCTGGCTCAGTCTTATTGGCTTTTTTCAGAAAAGGACCATAGGGACTTCCTTTCTATATGCAAAGTAAATTAGTTAAGATGATTTCCCAGTAAGTAAGCGCTGTAATCCAGTGCCCTTGAAGAGTGGGCAATAGGTACAGATGGCTAAGAGCCTCATAAAGCCAATCACTCCCAGTCTCCTGTGTAAATCCTTTACCTTGGCACCCAAACATGAATGTCTTGGGAGTGGGCACCACTTCTCACATCCATACTGGCACTACCTACTCTGTCTGTTGGGAAAGCTTCTTGCTATCTAACCTTCACATGTCCCACAGAAACTTTGCCCCTTATCTGTGCTGGGTCTGGTCTCATGGGTCTTAGAGAACAGTGTTCCCTGCTTTATCTGACTAATAACATTTACATAATTTGAACATGGATAAGTTGACCCCTTGGATGCCTGTGTAAGATTGGTTTCTCTTAACCAAGTAGGGCACCAATGTCTACTTGAGGCTGGAAGAGTTCTTGCCCATCTGTCCTCTCTCGTTCTCTTCTTGATTGGTCCTCTGGGCATGTTTTTGATGCTTGGCCATTAATTCAGAAAGAATGGACACAGAGAAATCCATCAGAAATTAAGAAAAGATAGAAGAGGAAAACCTTCTATGCCTTTGGCTTTGATACTGCTTAGCACCTAACATGAATTTTCCATTACGATCTTGCAGATCTTTGGGAAAACCATTATCCCCATTTTATAGTAGGTAGGACTCAGGTCCAATGTCCACAGCTGCCCAGGGACAAGGGTCATGACAAGGTTTGGGTCTGCTTCACACAAATCTTGAACGATTCTTTTCTTTTAATTGCTATATTTAATTATTATAGTTTAGGCCCCATGTTTAGAATAGTGCTGACATTTATCATTTTGATGTACCTAATTACCCCATCTCATTCCCACCAAGGTGTCAAAGAGCCTCCATCAGTGTCCCTATGTCACTTCCATTGCTCATCATCATGACATGTCCTCTCAAGGCCACTCCACTTACCTCCTTAACTGGTGTTTCCAGTTTTGTAATGTATGGCCAAGCATTTGCTGAGTCATTAATAAGGCTTTCTTCACAATACTTCAAGCAAACTTGCGGAAAAACAAATCCTTTATTTAACCAAGGAAAAGAAGCATCATCAGATCCTGTAAGGGTTGGATGAACAAAGTCCACCAGAGGTAATTTTCTTGTCTTTTTAATGGCAAGGGGAGCACACATGGTAATGCTCAGAGCTCACTCCTGGCTCTACTCTCAGGGAACCATATGTGGTACCAGGGATTGAACCCTTGTCAGCTGCATGCAAGGCAAGTCTCCTACTTACTGTACTTCAGCCCCAGTGGTAATCTTCTTTATCCTGATTTGCAGAGACTAAAAAGCAAGCTCACGGAAGAGAGCGATGCAATCTCTTGCCCGCGTGCCTGGCTGTCTTCCCCAGGGCCTCCTCAGAGGGGATGGGTTCCAGCTTCCCTCCCCACCCCGAGCAGAGCTCCTGGCTACCGAAGACCTCCAGAGCCCAGCCACAGCCATGCTCAAGGCCCCTCTCCACACGTTCAGACAAGCTCACACATGAAGGAACCGGCAGAGGAACCCAGGTGTGTGGGACCCGGGGCTGAGACCTCCAAGCTGCTCGGATCGGGACTAAGCCTCCTCCGCCCAGATTTCCCACTTCCCAGTAGCTAGGCAGTCACACCCGGGGACTGCGCCCGATGCCATGTGATCCTGTCAACGGCCAGGATCCAGAGACTTAAAAGAAAGCTCACGGAAGCGCACGGCCATTTTGAGACTGCGTGATATCTTATAGCCTACTTCTCCCTCTGGGAGAACCTGGAAGACTACTGGGAGTTTCCTTGCCCACATGGGAGAGCCTCGCAAGGTCCCCATGGAGTATTAATATGCCAAAACCAGTAACAAGCTGGGTCTCATTCCCCTGACCCTGAAAGAGCCTCCAGTACAGCATCGTTAGAAGGATGAGTAGAGAGAGGCTTCTAAAATCTCAGGGCTTGGACGAATGGAGACATTACTGAGACCGCTCAAGAAATTTGACGATCAATGGGATGATGATGGTGATGATGATGATGATCCTGATTTGCACAGTCATCCTCCTGATGCCCCCCTGTAGACAGAAGCTTTTCTTTAGGGAGCCAGACTTCATCAGGACCTTAGATGTGCCAGGAAGGATCCAAACTAAACCCTCTAGGTCCCTGAAGTTACTGGGACTGAGAACCTCATGCTATGAGTCAGCCACCCCAGACCCTCATCTTCCTCTCCCATGGCAGAAGCGCCACAACTGGCTGACCTGACAAGTAAGCTAGGTAGACCCGCAGCCTCACCTGCTGTTTCTCTCCTGGTCTTCCTCTTTGGAGGCTCCAAGGCCTGGAGGATGGAGAAGGGCCTCTTCTCAGGCCAAGACTTTTCTGGATCATGTGCAGCCTGGCTAAAGAGGACCAGCTGTGTGAGGAGGGAAGCAACGTCTATAAATGACCTATGAATTTTACTTGCTCCCATAAACACATCAGGAGAAGAAGAACTTGATAGTCCCTCACAGCTTCCCCCGGTCTTCACTGGCAGAAGGAGGGGAGCCTGACAACCCAGCAGAGCCAAGTGTGCTGGAGGCCCCGGCCCAGGCTCCCCCTTCGAGGCCCCAGACATCCTCCAGCCCAGCAGCAGTGAGTCACTGATGAGAAGAGCAGCCCCAGAGCTGACAGCACAGCCCTTTCTTCTCCTGCCATGCTGACCCACAGCCCAAACGCTGCCTGCTCGAGTACACTGAATGCATGTATGCTTCATCACGAGCCCCTTCCTCTGGCGCCAAGAACGCTAAGTACCAGAAACCAGCTGTGTTCTCCATGATGACAAAGTACCTGTTATGGTAGGCACCGCAGCTCAGTGGTACTAAGGATGGTCTGGTTTAATCCTCAAAGCTGCCCCATCAGAATGGCCATTTTGTGAAACCTGTCCCCCGCCTCCACCATCCCGCTGCAAATGAGCCAAGGAAGAATCATAAAGATCAAGGAAGAAAAATTGCTAACAATGACACAGTTGCAATCATTGAATGTCTAAAATTGGGACCTAGGTGGATGAACTTCTCAACTTACCACTGAGGGGAACCCTGAAAGACAGCAGCTCTCTGAAGTTGACCTAGAGCAGCTTCTCCCTGTTTGGATGTACACAGCAGAAACCTTTAAGTACGATCTCCCCGAGGGGACTGGGCTCTCTCCAAGATCAGGCATCAAATCAGGGCCTAAGATGTGGGAGGGCTTTTGCCTCCCTCTTTGCGGGAGGCACCCTTAGAGAATAACTGTCCTGCAACAGTTTTCACTCACTACCCTGCCTCAATCCTTTCTAGGTAGCACAAGTTTTCTCTCTCCAAGCAAGATGACAAGCCTGACTTGGAAATGAGAAACGAGGATTTGTGTATGTCCCTGAGCTCCCCCCAAATCCAATTCTATTGGGGGATTTTGGATTCCCCTTTGGGAAAAGGAAGCAGACAGACACCTCCATGCTCTACTATAAAACTACTATCTCTTTCACGGGCATCAGGACTGCACAGGTTCTAAGATGCCATCAGATGTGACCCTAGTTACATAAGGATAGGAGGAGGGTGACACCTGAAATTCACCAATTGGTGCAGACTTGGAAGCTATTGGGAGCCTTAAGAAATGCTCCTTTGCTTTTTACAAGGAAAATGCATTCTAGTGGACAGGCTACATACAAAGCCAGTTAACCTAGGTCCTACCCATGTCCTCCTGCTATTTGCAACCAAATTCTCATCAGAGCCTTCCATAAAGCTTTGAGCTGGCAGCTTCTCTGATCCAGGGATATTTGTCTGAGAAAATGTATTCTAGAAATATAAGATGATTCTAGGTTAATTTATGTATGAATTATTATCTAAACTGATATACTTCTGAGAAGAGTGGGTCAGAGAAAACCAGGAAAAAAATGAGGAAACTGGTCAACTGAGCAAGAGAGATCTTTTGGCCTCTTTTGTGGAGAAGAAAGCATCATGTGGACATAGCATGGGGATAAAGCCCTGGGCTGATTGTCCCATTCACTAGGTATTTCCTGGAAACCAACTGTGTAAGGACCTAAACACACACTAAACACACACACACACACACACACACACACACACACACACACACACACTGCCATCATCTGGATAGCTCAACTCCTACCACCAATTACATGTGCCTTTCACAGGTCACCACCTCCCTGGGGCCTCTTTTTCAGCTCAAGAAGTGAAGGAGCTGAACTGCATCACCTCTCAGGCCCCTCCTCTCAAGCTGTAGCATGTGGACCCTCAGGGCGGGAGAGTCCCAGCACAGCAGCCTCTTGCCTTGCCAGCTCAGTGCACTAACCAGCAGAACACATGGGCAGGCCCTCTCCTAACGCCCCTCAGGCCCGCCTTTACCCAGCCTCTGCCCAGTGTAGCTGCCCTTCCTAGCTGATGTGTAAGGAATGCAGTGGGAGAGCAGAGAGAAGGAATTGCCAGACACAACACACCTCCGAATAGGAAGAACCAGTACAAAATCCCTGGCAAGCTCCCTGTGGCATATTCAATATGCCAAAAACAGTAACGATAGGTCTCATTCCCCTGACCCTGAAAGAGCCTCCAGTCGTTGGGAAAGACAAGTAAGGAGAGGCTGCTAAAATCTCAAGGCTGGAGGGGGGCGGAATAGAGATGTTATTGGTGCCCACTCAAGTAAATCGACGAACAAAGGGGATGACAGTTATAGTGACTACAAAATCCCAACATTCAAGCAAGGACAGGGCTTGCACAAGGCACACCAAGAATCCTCAGGACTCCCATCAGGTTAAACACCTGTTCGGGTTCAACCCAGGTTGAAAGCATGGTTTCTGAGGGAGACTCCAGGCAGAAATGGTAGGAGGCTCCCGAGGCATCCTCAGCAGGAGCCAGGGTAATTGGACTCACCCCATCTTCTCCTTGGGGACAGGTCTCACTCCACCAGACAGCATGTGACAAGAGGGAGAGTGTGAGCATGCCAGCTCTGGGCCATGTCCTTGCTTCTGAGGCACGCTTCCCCTAAGTTTAGCTGCACGCCCGCCCCCCCTTGGCCCCCTACCCCAGGAGCCAGCAGATGGACAAACAGAAGGGAGATGGCCAGTCAGGCCCATTGGCTACCCCAGGAGGATCTCAGCCTAATAGAAGTTGTCATGTGTCAGCTTAGGACGTGGGCAAAGTCCTGGGCAGCAGCTGCTCCAGCGGCCCTTGGCCAAAATGATGTTGACGTGAGGGGCAGTGTGAGTCTTTCAGGGGAGTCTGGACAGAGGAAGGCATCCAGCCCTGTGGCATTGAAACAGTGGAGAAAGGGAAAGGGATTCTGACTGCATCAACCCTTCTTCAGCCTACGGTTAATTTCATCTTTCTTAAACCCTGGTTTTGATCTCAGGTGTACCCCTGGGTGGTGGGTGGGAGGGGGGGATCAGGAAGACTGAGAGTGATGAGACCTGTTGTTAAGCTTTTCTCAACTTTTCCCCCAAATCCTACATCTTAGGATCTTGCAGATTGTGTGTGTGTGTGTGTGTGTGTGTGTGTGTGTGACTCTCATCCTGTGAATGAGTAACCTGATGTGTTCCAGAGATTCATCCCAGAGGTTTCCACTAACAGACCCTGAATCACCCCAGCCAGCCTGGGCTTTACACTGTGTTCTCCTCCCTATCCTACCCTTTAGATATAAGATATCTAAACATCGCAATAAGATCAACCATCGGGGTTGGAGCAAGAGTACAGCAAAACATCACTTGCTTTGTATGCCCCTGACCTGAGTTTGATCCCCAGCATCACACAGATGGTCTCCAGAGCTCTGCCAGGAGTAAAGGAGTAAACCCAGAGCACAGAGCCAGGATACATTGGGTGTGGCCCAAACTTTAAAAAAAAATTAAATAAAGAAAAACCATGGACTTGCTAAATTAATCTTAATTCAACATATACTTTTTAAAAAATATTTTAAATAAACTGTTGTGGGCCTACAATGGGGGCAAGCTTAAAGGATGGTTGGGGAAATAGTAGAGGGATGGGGCTAGTCATTGGATTGATGTTGGAATGTTTAATGCCTATAACAAATCATCATGAACAATTTTGTAAACCACTGTATTTTAATAAGGTAGGAGGAAAGGGAGGAAAAAATACCTGGGGTCAGTCAGCAAGAATAAACCATGGTAAGTCCCATTCAAAAAAATTTTTTAATCTTAAGGTGTCATAGTTCTTGCAAATGGCATTGCTAATTCTATAATGTGGTATAACGCAAGAACAATTCTATTTAAAATAATTTTAAAGGTACAGCAACCTTTCTAAAAATGTTTTAACCATAAGGAAACTATAACATTTCACTAAATGTTAAATTTTCTTGATAATTGGTTATTTTTTCTGAACCTGTCATTCTCCCTAATGCAGCATTAGAATATATGGTACAGGATTCTTTTCCTTCTGAGGTCTTGCATTCTAGGGTTTCTTGGTTTGAGAGCTCTTCTGTTAGGGACAATTCCAAAACAGGGTTACCATTTGTGAGAAAAAAAATTAAGGAAAGTTGAAGATTTTGAATTGAATTCATAAGAGAGAATAGAGACGGAGGAAAAATATTTGTACTTTTGCTTTCAGTTTTGGGGTTGTGTGTGTGTGTGTGTGCATGTCTGTGAGTCTGTCTGTGTGTAGCACTCAGCATAATATCTACTCTCTCAACTAATTCTTTAACTTTTTTTTGCTTTTGATTTTTTTAATAACTGTGAAATACACAGTTACAAAGTAATTCATGATTGGGTTTCAGTCATACAATGTTCCAACACCTGTCCCTTCACCAGTGTACATTTCCCCAGTTTCCCTCTTACCAATCTCCCCAGCCTGCCTGTATGGCAGACACCTCTCTCTCTCTCTCTCTCTCTCTCTCTCTCTCTCTCTCTCTCTCTCTCTCTCTTTATCTCCATATATATATATATATATATATATATGTACTGAAAGGTTATGTTTAACTATTTACCTCCTTTCAGCACGCAGTTTTTGTACAAAGTGATTTTTCCAAATATTGTTATCGTAGTGGCCCCTTCTCTGTCCTAACTGCACTTCCCCACTCACTTGTGGCAAGTGTCCAACCATGGACCAGTCCTCCCCACCCTCTCTCCACCAATTTTTAAATATAGGCATTATGAGGAAAGGTGCACTGTTACATGACAAATGTCTAGAATGTATCCAGCTTATATAACAAAAATCTACTGAGGGTTATGCCCATTGAGGGCAGTCCTAAATCTCCTCCTGGAAACCCTAATTGACCTGGGACATATCATCTGAGTTCAATTTTTGAGATCCCATTTGAAGAGAAGGAAGCTAGAGAAAAACTTAACTGAAACAACATTAACGGAAACACTCAAATGTCCAAATTTCCCCAGTCTCACTTATTTCCAGAAGTTACTTTAGCATCCTCAGTTGTAAAATCACATTGGCCATTTTTGCGCAAAACAGATGCAAAAAGACTCACCATTTCACATGTTCATGATCAGCAGCAAAGCGAAATGATTGTCAAGCCTGTCTTTAAAACAGCAGGGAAGCGAAGTCCTGGAAAGTCCCAGCAAATGAGAAAAAGAAATGGTAATTAAATGGATATATTGTACCATGAAAGTGCATAAAATGTCTTTAACAAAGACAGCGCACCAAATAGGATACCACGTTTGATTTCTTTAAATGTACTTATTTCTTTTCTCCTTTGCAAATTTTCTTGTGACCTCAAGCCACAAATTTCATTTCTTCTTGTTTGAGTTCTTAGATTCCATGGTGTAGATGAGTAAATTTTCTTACTCTGTGATCATGTAATTTATATTTTTCAGAGCCTGACTTCCTCTAAAGAGGAATAAGTGCATATATCTACATTTAGACACATACACCCCCCCCCCAATTTAAGAAAACTCAGGACTGAAATTGATCAGTAATAGACCTGTACAATGCAGAGATGGTGAAGAGTTCATATGAGATGGCTCCCACATGCAAAACGAGAGAAAAACGAGATGAAATGCCATCCACAGGGGCACCAGGTAGCTGGTAGCAGTTTTAACTGGCTCTTTTGTTAGGCACAAAAGTAAGACCGATGTGAGGGTTCCTAGAGACTTAGAACCAAGTGGAGGGAAAGGAAAGGAAACCAGTTTATACTTTGAGAAATCCAGACAATGTGGTCCAGAAGAAAACACAGAAGATTGGAGTTCAAGGCCTGAAAGGGATTCTTCTCTCTTTCTCTCCTTTGCTTTGAAATTTGCAGTGAACTTATAAACTTTCTGAACTTTCTGTCCTTTACTTGTAAAGTTAAGAAAATAATGCCCATAGCATGAAAAGTTTCATGCTGAGTGAAATGAGTCAGAAAGAGAGAGACAGACATAGAAAGACTGCACTCATCTATGGTATATAGAATATCAGAGTGGGAGACTAATACCCAAGAACTGTAGAAATAAGTACCAGGAGGTTGACCCCATGGCTTCGAGGCTGGCCTCACGTTCCGGGGAAAGGGCAACTCAGAGAAGCGATCACCAACTACATTGTAGTCGAAGGCCATGTGGGGGAAGGGAGTTGCAGGCTGAATGAGGGCTAGAGACTGAGCACAGCGGCCACTCAACACCTTTATTGCAAACCACAACAGCTAATTAGAGAGAGAGAGAACAGAAGGGAATGCCCTGCCACAGTGGCAGGGTGGGGTGGGGGGAGATGGGACTGGGGAGGGTGGGAGGGACGCCGGGTTTACGGGTGGTGGAGAATGGGCACTGGTGAAGGAATGGGTTTCCGAACTTTGTATGAGGGAAGTATAAGCACAAAAGTGTATAAATCTGTAACTGTACCCTCACGGTGATTCTCTAATTAAAAATAAATAAATTATTTAAAAAAAAAAAGAAAAAGAAAATAATGCCCATTTCCCAGCACTGTGAAGGTGTTGGGGAAATGAAATGATGTTTATGGAAAACAGAAACTCTCAATAGTAGCTACAGTTATTAGAGACTCCCGATGGTTTTTACAGTTGTGAGTCAAATAGCTAAAACTCAAAAGCTGTCAACTACTTTCTATTCCTCTTAGACAGCTGACGGGAATGAATAGCTTTTCTCAGTAAGCAAAAGACACTCAAATTGGACATCCCCACAGTGCCCCATCCTCCGTGAGGTTTGGAGAAATTAATAGATAGGTCGGTAGGAGTTCTTCAAGCTTCCTTCTCAGGATGCCTTTATATGAGATCATCTCACTTCTCAGAAGCTAAGAGGGTTATTCTTTCCCTCGGATAGAGTGGCCACTGGGGTTCAGGATACTCAGTGGAGGAGTATCTGCCTTGTAGGCATGAGACAGTGAGTTCAATTCCCCAGCATGGTCCCACATTGTCACATTATCAAGTGTTATCTGGTCAACACTGCCATTTAGGATTTATGGGGCCACCACAAAATGTGTTAAGTCTATGAGCACCATAACCAAGAGTGCAACTATCACAATCAAATATGCATTGCCTGCTCCTTGTAACAACAAGGAAGGGGAAGGGGAGGAGGGAAATAATTCTTTAAAAGAATTTTTTTAAGTAGGCAAAATAAATATGGAAAGTTTTAGGTCAAATACACCTCCAGAAAAATGACTGGTCTTACTCATTTTACTCTAATAAGTACAGTGACCATATGGCTGACAGCTTCCAGCTACTGTGGACATATAATGCTAACATATCAGTAGCAAACTTTTATGCACATATCTTAATTTTTCACTCTCCTCTTCCTGCCTGTACAAGGCAAAAATTAGTTTTTCTGCTCACAGATGTGAAAACAGACACTTGGCGATCCTATAGAATTCATCTGAAATAATTCAGCTAGCAGCAGCGTTAGGAATTGGCCCCAAATGTACCTAACAACATATTTTGTTCTCATTACACTAAACTACCCGTGTTAATTTTCTATTGCTTCATAAACAATTATCACAAATTAGGCAGCTTTAAAGCAATGCATGTTTATTATTTACCAGTTTCTGTTAGTCAGGAACCTGGGCACAATTAAGCTGGGTCTTCTGTTCTGTCTCTTACCAAACTGTAAAGCAGTTTGTCAAACACTGCTAGAGTAGTTTGTCAGAACAGGAGATGCTTTTCTCTCCTTACGCAGGTCCCCATTTCTCTTTTAAAGGTATTAGCCTATTAATACCTTTCCTCTCCTAAGGTGGTCATCATCATCATCATCATCATCATCATCATCATCATCCTGTTGATCATTGAATTTCTCGAGTGGTCTCTCCTAGGGTAATCTCCCCTTTTCTAAACTAAATGAAATGAAGATCTTAATTATACTAGTCACAGTTTATTGTCTAGAAGCAACTCACAGATCCTTTCTGTAATTAGGAGAAGGATATTATCCAGGATCTGAACACCAAGGCACATGGATCATAGGAACCATTTTAGAGGTCTGATAAGCACACTCCTTCCATTAAATTATATGTATAGGACTTTTATTTTAAAAAAATTAAGGTCACAAGCCTGGAGCAAAGGAAACAGCTGCTTCTGTTCTGTATTGACAGTTTCTTAGAGTTGCAGATAGCCCAATGCTTTAATGTAAAAAACAGGGAGTTTCTCTTGGTGAAGAGAAGAGAACAGTCTAGAACCCAGATCTGAGAAACAGAAATTCTCATTTATGGTTATACAATAAAATTATCTAGGGAAATTTTGAGGCATAAGAATTATGTCTGGGAATCTGCTTTTTTTTTTTTTGCTTTTGCTTTTGATGTTACCTTTGTTTTTAATTTCCATAAGTCCTTCTGTGTAGTTGGCTGGTCTACAAGGTATGCCCTTGTAGGCTTGGTAAAAGAGTCACCTACTGGGATTTCAAAGAAAGTCTTCAGACTTCAGAAATATGTACTTTATGTTTAAAAATTAAAGAGAAAAGCCTCGGACTTTATTTCCAGTCTGACATGTAAAGAATCTGGAAGTCGTCAATACTCACGGCAGCAAATCAGAGCAAACCAAAGATTTCTTCTTAGATCCATCTAAACTAGAAGTCACAGGGGGAATTGCTGCCCATGGACAGACACAGAATCAAAGCTTAATGAAAGAGAAGTCTAGTAACAGATGCTTGGAGAGAAAAAAATTTTAAAAACTGACCCAATTACATGTTGTCTACAAAAAATTTTGACTGATATTTAACATTGATACAAAACTATGCATATGTTTATAGAACGCACATTAAATGTATGAATTCAAAGCCTTCTGAAAGGAGTGATCAATCCAAAATATTTGAAAACTACTGATCCCAGCAGAAGGATTTCTCAAACCTTAATGCTCGGAGGAATTTCCAGGTGACCTTATTAAAATGCAGATTCTGAATTGGTGGCAGAGATACTGCATTTCAAAAGCTTATCCTAAGATATTGACACAGGCATGTCTCATACCTCACTTTGAGTAGCAAGGGTGTAGAAAATATTCTCCAAACCCCAATTATTCTGATTATCTCTAGGAAAGTAACAAAAAGTCTTTATCACTGGTTTTAATGATAAATGCTTTCATATCTTACTGGTGTTTGTATTCTTATATTTACTTATGTTTGTTTTCCTTCCAATTTTATTGTTTGTTATGGTGATTGCACACACTTTATTGTACAGCTTACATACTTGGTTGTAACACTAGGAATCCTAACAGCATTCTTGCTAGAATCAAGCTTGGCACATGTGGGGGGATGGGGTGATGCAGGGGATCAAATTCTTAGTCTCATACTTGCAAGGCAGCTGCATAGACCAGCTATGTCACCAGATCCTAGTATACATATTTTTTATGGCCAAGAGAAGCAAGAATGTTTCTAAATAGTAATAAACTGAGGAACAAAAAGGAGAGAAGAGGGGTCAGATAGTACAGTGGATAGGGCACCTTCTTTGAATGCAGCCTATTTGGGTTCAATCTCCAGTGTCTCATAGTCTTCTGAGTGATTCCTGAATGCAGATCCAGGAGTAACCCCTGAGAATTGCCAGGTATGGCCCCAAAACAACACAAACAAAAAATAAAAAACAAATAAAAGAAGGAGAGAAAAGTGAAGAAGAGAATTAAAAACAGATGTAGAAGACAATGCCAGGCCATTTTAGCCTTTGGAATCATAGATCAGACAAAGTTATCTAGAAATAAAAAATCAAGCTTCCTCTTTGCTGCCTGTTAAAACCATTTTGAAACTGTTGATTAAATAATGAGGAATGTTTTTAAATGCAGGTCTATAAAGGAGTCAAGTTTATACTTTAAGTTTTTATGACTACTAAAAGAAATTTTCTAGTCTTCAGATCAAACTTACACAAAAACATTAGCTAAGTCATATCACACCTCCTTAATTTTGAGCAAAGTAAACACTTTGTGGGGAAAAAATGTGGTGACCCTCTTCACAATAACCAAAATCTGGAAAAAACCTGAGTGCCCGAGAACAGACAACTGGTTAAAGAAACTTTGGTACATCTGCACAATGGTCCAGACAAGGTCAGACCCAAACACCTGAAGAATCTGCCACCAGTACTCGTCAATTTGTACTGGTACATTAGGCAGGTAGTGTGTGAAGAGCCAGCCAATACACTGGCTCGGCTCTTCACACACTACCTGTCCGAATGCAAGGTTCTCTGTCCCAGTGAAAAACCAGCAAGACCGTTCTGTTGTACAAGAAGGGAGACATCCACGACATCAGCAGCTATCACCCAATCTGCCTGTTATCCGTCATCTGCTGTAAGCCTGCCTCATGAGCTGGGGGAGAAGGCAGGGAAATAGAGAAGGGATCACTAAGTTAATGATGGTTGGAGGGTTCCCTGGGGATGGGAGATGTGTGCTAAAAGTAGACAAAGGACCAAATGTGATAGCTTCTCAGTATCTATATTGAAAACCATAATGCTCAAAAGTAGAAAGAGAGTATGGGGGAAGCTGTCTGCCATAGAGACAGAGGGAGGGGTGGGACATGGGGGGAGAGAGGGATACTGGATACATTGGTGGTGGAAAATGTGCACTGGTGGAGGAATCAGTGTTCAATCATTGTATGACTGAAACTCAAACATGAAAGCTTTGCAACTGTATCTCACGGTGATTCAATTTTAAAAAAAAATGTGGTGACCCTCATGATAATAAGAGGCCGAACCAACCTTTAAGGAGGGAAGTCATGAAATATAGACTCCAGTGCTTTGGAGTCCCCTTTGCAAAATCAAATGTTCAAGATCCTCAACATGTGAGGTTTTTTTATAAAGTAGTTTACAATATTTGATTACATTTAATATTCAAACACCAATCCCTCCACCATATTTCAGGTGTTTCCATCCTAAACCCCAAACCCTACCCCAATGCAGAACCGAAATAATGTATTTTGTATTGTTTGTTATGAAAACCGCTGAAAATGCCACAAAAAGTTCCCTTAGAGAAAAGAGTATAAAGATTGTTGTATTTCACCCAGGGACAATTAAGCCCTTCTATGAGATCACTTAACATGCTGTTAAAGGTTGAGCCTTATGTGCATATGTGTGTGTGTATATGTGTCTGTAAAAATAAATTTCCCTCTAAGATTGTTGCCTCCTACTTTAAAACCCATCAAATGTGGTACAGTACCCTTGGAGTGTGGGTGGTGTGAAGTATGAGTTGTCAGGTGGTCATAAATGCAGCCATGCAGCCCAGGAATAGGTTCACTCATGGATGAGCCTCAGCCCGAGCACGTGGAGAGAGGCTGTGAGCACGGTGGCAGTTGAGTTCTGAAGGTTTTCGGCTTCAGGGGCTGGGTACCTTGGGACAGGGAGGGGGTCTCACTCACCCCCCTCCAGGGCACCCCTTAATGAAACAGCCTGGCGCAGGGTCTGTCGTCATGGTTACGGCACGTGTAGTGTTATGCTCCCTTCAGGAGAGAACATGCAACTCTGGATCGTGGCCGATGACAAGATTATGTGGCATCAGCCAGAGGTGGCTCACATGTGATTTTAAAAGAGAAATAAATCATTATAAAAATAAAGAATCATAGTTTATTTGAACTCTTTCTACATCTCTCATAGGCTCCTCAATATGCTAAAACTTTGATTCTTAATTAAGAAATTAATTCAATTTTTTTCCTAACGGTTGTAAATTCATCAGTAGTTTCTAAATCAAAATCCAAGAAACAAATCTCAGTATTTCCAAGAGAAGTACTTTTTGCAACATCTGTTCTGGTATTACAAAGAAAGGAAGGAAGGAAAATAGCGGGCTACAGACAGTACAGCAGATAAACAGTTTGCCTTGCATGTGACTGACCTAATCCCCAGCATCTCATATGGTCCCCTGAGCACTGCCAGGAGTTAATTCCTGAGTGCAGAGGCAGGCGTGACTACTGAGCACTGCTGTGTGGACTCCTTAAAATTAAAAGTAGGGAAGAATAGAGGGAGAGATAAAAGGAATATAGGAAGGATGGCAGGACGAGGAAAGAAAGAAGGAAGGAAGGAAGGAAGAAAGGAAGGAAAGAAGGAAGGAAGGAAGGAAGGAAGGAAGGAAGGAAGGAAGGAAGGAAGGAAGGAAGGAAGGAAGGAAGGAAGGAAGGAAGGAATCCTTAAGAGGAAGTAATCTACAAATTTTAGGTCTCTATTGGTTGTATCACTGTTGTCCCATTGCTCATGGATTTGCTCGAGCGGGCACCAGTAATGTCTCCATTGTAAGACTTGTTTTTACTGTTTTTGGCATATCGAATATGCCATGGGTAGCTTGCCAGGCTCTGCTGTGTGGGCAGGATACTCTCAGTAGCTTGCTGGGCTCTGAGAGGGATGGAGGAATCAAACCCGGGTCGGCGTGGCATGCAAGGCAAACGCTCTATCCACTGTGCTCTACGGGTTACTAAAATAAACTATCAGTACTACATGGGCAAGAGGTAATTCCCAACATCCTTATTGAACGAGAGGGAAAAAAATGAATTTTGAACTGAGATACTTACATTCTAGGTATAAAAATGCAAATGAAGAAATAAAAATTTGGCTTGACAGATAGCAGAGGAGATAAGACACTTGCTTTTAGATAATATTGGGTTGTCCTTGCTCTTCCACAGGGAGGTTAGGTTTATTGAGCCACTCCCACAACATACCCCTGAGGCCCAACCAGTTCCATCAAGGATTAATAATCCTATATTGCTTTTCTCTTTCCTTTATATCATCTGCATGATCTAGCAATGTCCTTTTTGTATAGACATAGGAAGACATGTTATACTTTTGTACCATGGAAGTTAATTGAATCCAAATAATATTTACTCCTGGGCATCCATCTTATTTACTTGACTTAAGCCTCAGCTGCCTTTACTTCCTAACACCCAAAAGGAGGGTTCCCAAGGAAGGGACTGGATGGGCCCAGGGCAAAGCTAAAGGATACCTTGGCATCAAAAGGGGACAAGCTAAATGCCATAAGTATAATAAGTTAAGAGTATGGTCATGGACAAATTCTGTCATGACCCAAAAAGAAGTAATTGAATAAGGACCCTGGTGGAGTTAGGAAAGACTAACCTGGCCTGAAGACTGTGGTCTGGAACATATAGCAAGATGTCCCCAGAAAGAGCCAACCTTTAAGCTTAATATATCTCATTAGTGTTTATACAAAATGACTAGAAATATTATAAGAAGCAAATTTACTGCGAATGTTTAAATGGATGACTAGCTGAGGGAAGGATAAAGAAAAACTCACTGGATGGAATCCCGCCCTTGAGCGGATCTCCTAGTAATCTGCAGTGTTGAACCCTCAGATGAGATCTTGTCCTTGAGTTAATCTCCTAGAACTTCACCTGAAGGAGTGACTTTACCTCTGTTTGCTGTTATGACAGTGTTCAACCCACCTATGTTTACCCCCACCCTTCATGATGACTATGCTGTGAGGAGTAAGAGGGGTAGAGGACTTTGAGGTTTACTGGATGACTGGGAAGGAAACTAGAAAGAGAAGGACTAGATGAGGAGTATGAGAACTATGGGAATGAGGATAATGGAACGATGATGACTGCGGCTATGACCAAAACTACAACTACAGTTGTGCTGTAAAGTGAAAGATGGGATTACACTGGGGGAGGAGAGAGAAATAAACCACTTACCAACCAGCCTGGGGCCCTGTTACTCAGTTTCTCATTCCCCAGTCCTTTGTCCATCAACACCATGGGCCGGCCAGAGGAATGGTGCTTGGCCACCAAACACTCGAGTCCCACACATGCCACTGCGTGCTTTTCCTTGAAATTCACAACTTGCCTTGCATGTGACCATCAATTCAAATCCTCAACACCACAAATAGTCCCTCTCACCCCATCAGGGATCATTCCTGAGCAGAACCAGAAATAGCCTCTAAGCACTTCAAGCTGTGGCCCAAATCCCCACCAAAAAGAGATAAAAATTTATCATAATAAGTACTGTAGCATTGTTTGTCAAAAGCATAAATAGTAAGTATTGTAAATCATGCTGCAATAATAATAGTAATGCTAATAATAGTAAAATGCATGAAAGTTTGGGCAATGCTAGTAAAAACTAAACCCATTTTAAAAAGTAGTCGGACTATTTTTCACTAGTAAAGGGGTTACACTAGAAAGGTTTAGAATATAAATGAGCTAGAATTTCCACAGCTTGCTTATAGACAAAGTACTGATTGGGAAAAAAATCTCTGCAAAATTCACCTCCATATTCAAATTTTATTCCACACTTCCAACATTCTTAATAACACCAGTATTTCACCTTCTCCATGGATCCTCTTTGAACAGACTATAAAACAAATTTAAGAAGAAGAAGTGAAACAAAAGGGGTAATTAGAATTAGAGATCTTGTTTTATGCTGAGTAGATTTAAGGTAACATAATGATCTATACATGTCTATGAGTTTTCCAGGAGAAAAAAAATCACCTTTTTGTGAGGGGGGAATGGTGAGCATGTACAATTGAGGGACGTACGATGAACATGGGACTGGAGCAATAGCACAGCGGGTAGGGCGTTTGCCTTGCACACGGCTGACCTGGGTTCGATTCCTCCGTTCCTCTCAGGGAGCCCAGCAATCTACCAAGAGTATCCCCCCCGCATGGCAGAGCCTGGCAAACTCCCTGTGGTGTATTTGATATGCCAAAAACAGCAACAAGTCTTACAATGTAGACGTTACTGGTGCCAGCTGGAGCAAATCGATGAACAACAAGATGGCAGTGCTACAGTGTCACAATTAACGTACATAATCATACATTGTTTGCACAGAAAATAGTAAGGTGACATACATTGAAACCAGGGGCATGGTTTTCATGAGGAATAAGGATATAGATGAGTAAGTTGAGAGAGCTCTACTGTGCAGACTCCAGTGACCAATTCTATTTACCCAGGAGTCCAGGGTCCCTTCCAGCTTTGTAATCAAGAAGATCCTATTCCACAGCTCCTCGAGTGCCAGTGAAACGAGAAATGAGAAACATGGTGAGAGGCTGAGAAGGAATTTCCTTGGTAACCAGAAGACAGTTGGAAGATGGTGGGCTTCTATCCTCAAAGCTGCCATTGTAGGTGAAGGGTGTTTTAATGGAGGAAGAAGAAAGAGTAGTGACCGAATGAAAATAAAGTCCATTCCTGCTCTGGTTCCCTGAGGCATACCTCATCTTATCTACCAGCTGAAACAAGATAAAGATGAGGCTTTGGGGAAAAGGGTAAACCGGGATAACCTGTCCAGATCTTTAAGTTTTGGTGTTAGGACAGTTATCGATAAGTCTAATATCGATCTTTTGGCACCGGTTCAATATAAAGGTTTTTCTGAGGCCCACCAAAGCTATGAGTGTCTCCCTGGGAGAAGGTGTCACATTGTCCAAATTATAAGCCCCTGGCCAGATTAATTTTGGCTTGCTTACTCTGGAGAGTCTCCTGGTGAGAAGGAAAGGCAAACTTGGCATAAAGTTGCTTTGATTGAAGGACAATACTGCTGCAGGGGCCTCTAGTAATGAGCTTTTGGGAAATAAGAAAACTTAAGAAGAACTTGCCCAGGGTAGATAGGGTGATTTGCTTTGCATGTGGCCAAACCCAGCACCTCCTACGGTCTTTGGAGCTGGACAGGAGTACTCCCGTAAGATAGAGTCAGAAGGGGCCTTGAGCACCATGAGATGTGCCTTCCCTCCTCACACAATAGAGAAGAAATTGCCAGCCCTGAAGTTGTTCAAAAGCACAGGATCACATCCCACTGAGATGCAAACCCTGTACCCCTGGGAGATAGAGAAGCTGAGGCACTATTCAGAAGTAGAAACACCACCCGGGAAAGGAGAAACTCTTGGAGAATCTAAAAGCTGTGGTATGAAAGGACTATCTAGAGTCTAAGGCTTTCCTGGTGGCACTGCCCAGATTAACTTTTATGTGTGCAGAGAACTCCTGCAGGCCAAGGCAATTTGGAGAAATTGCATATAACATTCTCCTGAGAGCCATTCTCCGCGTTTTCCATTCGGAAGAAACCACGTTCTTTCTTAAACATATAGCTCTATTTTCACTCACATCTCTCCAAACTTATTTCATAAAAACGATTTTATTTCACTACCTTGCCTCCACCTGACATTCCTTTCTGCTACGGAAGGCAAGGAACCTGTAATGCCCACCCTGGGAACTGACTCTCTTTTTCCTGCAAAGAGCATTTCTTCGCTTCAGCCTGAGTCTACAGCTCCCAGAAAACTCGGGCAGTGGGGACCCATTCCCGAGTCAAGTAGAAAAGTAATGGCTTCAGGCATGGCTTAACAATTGCCTCGTGAGGCTGGCGGGAGGTGAGCATCTGCGCCCTGTGGGGTCTCGGAGGCAACTTTATCAGCCCTGATGCAGGTGGCCGGGAGGGTTGAGTCGAGATGGAAGCGCTGTTTTTGCAGGGCTCCCTCCCTCATCCCCACTTCACCAAGTCACCTGCAACAACCCTAGAGAGAGAAGACTCTGCCCCTATTCGGGATGTTGGGTTTTTGTTTGCTTGCTTTTTAGTTTGGGGTCTTTTGTTTGCTTATTTGAGGCCTACTGGTACTCCGGGCTTACTCCTGGTTTTGCACTCAAGAATCACTCATGGCAGGCTTTGGCAACCATAGGTGGTGCTGGGGACCAAACCTAGGTCTGTTGTATGCAAGGCAGGCACCCTTCCCTATCACTTTGGCTCCTCTATTTCTTTTTAAGGTTTTCTTGGAGGCAGAGCCACAATACAGTGGCTAGAGTGTTTGCCTTGCACTCGGTCAATTGGAGTTTGATCCCCGAGCACTGCCAGGAGTAATTCCTGATTGCAGAGGCAGGAGTCACCCTTGAACATCACTGGCTGTGGTCCCAAAACCAAAATAAAAACTTTTTTAAAAGTTTTTTAATTTAGAAAAGATTTTCTTTTTGAGAAATAAGTTGCAAGAATTATTGCCAAGAATTCTATAACTTTGTGGCAAATTCTATTGATAAGTTGTCTTGAAAAATAGTAAAAACTAAAATGTTCCTCATTTATTCCTTTCCTCCTTAAGCCTTGGTGTCCACAGGAGGTGAAAGCCACTGGCCCCTATGACATTAATCTCTGAGCTGATTATGCTCCTTGTCCTAGAGCAAACTGCCTTTCTGATTGACTCCCATACCTTGTCTATATAACATGGCCCTAGGGAAATCTCTGACCCTGAAATTCCTTTTTTTGCCTGCTCTGATTATCTCAGCCACACCCCAGGTTCTCAATACAAGACCAGCTGTGGAAATTCATCCCCTAACAAAAACACTCATGGTCAGAGAGTCCCCTTGGTAAGATAGTTTAGGTATTAGAATGCAAAGCGTTTGCCAAAATGCACCCTGGAAAGAATAATATAGCAGGAAAGAATAGAATAGATGACAAATATCTGCTAGCTGCAAAATGCACCAGGCAAGCAGAGCATAAGACTGTTTAGGATCTTTTAGGCCCAGGGACTACATAGGTAGAAACAGGATAGGAAACTGTCATGGCTCTACTTTTTGAAGGGGGAGGTACACACAGCAGTGCTCAGGGCTTACTCCTGTGAGGGAAAAACTAATACCACGACAAGCTGCAGCGAACATTGTCTCAACTAGGCCTCAGTTTCTGTTTCCCCAGAGCAGGACTTGCAGTTTCTGGTAAACTCCCAGTTGAATAATTTGCCAAGATAAGAAATCGGGCAGTTGGGTCAGGCCGGTCATTAAGGGTCACTGTACCCTCCTTAGAAATGTTACTAACCATTGCCTAATTGCTGACCACCATTTTAATAGGGCCAATGCTAAAAATAGACCAGTATAGAAATTGCCTCTTAATTCTGAACCGACCTCCTTCAACGGTCAAGAATCGGGGACACTGTCTCGTTTGCCAAGGCATCAAAAATCAAATGGGCCGAACACGTAATGTGATTCAGAGCCGACCACTGGACTAGAGCTATTACTGACTGGATTCCATGGGACGTCAAAGAACCGCGTGGCCGCCCACCAACGAGATGTTCAGACTTCTTCGTCAAAGCCCTGAATGAATGGTTTGAGGCTTTTCCTGTTCCTGGAGCAAGCAGATATCATTGGGCTACACTAGCATGCGACAGGAACAAATGGAGACATTACTGGCACCCACTCGAGCAAATCTAAGATCAACGGGATGACAAGTGATACAAGTGAATTCTGAACCCTATATAAACTGCTTGTGATTTGGAGTCGGAGTCCTTGTCAAGAGTCCACTGTGTTGGATGAGACTTGGACCCTAGCTCGGGCTAACGCTGACTCGAGCTGGTAATAAAATTCCTTTGCCTTTGCATTATTGCATGTGGACTTGATGTCCACAACTGGGGATCTGAAACTTGGGCACAACACTCCTAGCTCTGCACTCAGGGATCGACCGCTCCTGGCTGGCTCTGGGGACCACACAGGGTGCCAGAGGTGGAACCCACTTAGATTGTGTGCAAGGCAAACGCCCTAACTGCTGTGCTGTAGTTTCACTCCAATGCTGGGACTTTATGCTTTTAAGAGTGCCTGCTGATTAGCTATGTGAAATGCCACAGCCTCTGATATCCACGTACCAATTATCTGTTAATGTCTCTGTCAATTTAAACAGTGTCAGCCCAGGTGTGGGAACAATATGGTATTAAATAAACAGCCAGCCTACGAGACCACTCAGGGCTGCTCTGGAGACACTAAGGCCTGGGCTACCCCCGTGTGTTCATTTGTCCCTTCTTTGTTTATTCATCTCATTCTCTGCGACCAGCCTCTATTGCAGGACCTGTTCAGCAGGATTCAGGACCACCGGTCATGGGCAATAGATTCTTCTTCATCTTCTCAGGCCTGTTCTCTTGAGAAATAATGTGATCTTTTGAGATCACATTTTCCTTCCTTCCCGTCAGGACCTCCCTCTTAGGACCCAGCTCCTCCAGTTCATCTTCCTGGCACCAGTCTGGCTTGCACATAAGCCTTCTCTATCCCTTTGTCTGCCAACACCCCCCCCCACACACACACACACATACATATACACTTCCATGCATCAGTTTTCAAGGACAAAGAAACTGCATTAACCCACCCTGGCAGGCCTGTCATGTGAAAGAACATGCAAAACACAGATGTGCTGTTAGGGGTGAGATGCTTTCTTGTACTGCTGGCTTCCATCAGATTCCTTGGGACAGCAGGAGTGGATCTGTGAGAAGGGGCCCTGAGAACCAGCCACAGCCCCCTGTCTTAGACTGACAGCTGCAGCATCCATGTGGTAGCCCTTCCACTTTAAACAGAGAGGGTGGGCTAAACATTTGTGGGCTCCCTCTCTTCCAAGCTTCCTGAAAGCTTAGCTTCCCATCCTTCCAGAGGCCTCAGTTAGTGGAGAAACTGGTTTTCCAGGGGCTTCTTCAAGGCCCTTTTGGGCTGGCTCTTCTGGATTCCACCCCTTTAGAGAAGTTTGCGTGTCTTCACAGCGTAAGAAGAGTTCTGGAAAAGAATGTGGTACCTTTATGCCTACAGACTGGCCTTGCCCCATCCCATTGAACCTCACCGCCGCCCCCCCCCCCAAAACGTCTCAGCGAGAAGCTCCCAATATCCTTCTCTCTATCTCCAGCAGTCCTTTTTGGAGAAAAAAAACTTTCAGAGAAAAGTGTCACCCCACTTCCTTCCGTCTCCCGATTCTGCCCTCCATATAGAAAATGTCTAGGCTCCTGTGGCAGGATTTACACAAGTGACGATGCTTTTCTGGGCAGGCGGGCTGGGAGGGGAAGAAATCAAAAAGAAGCACTTTATGAGGGAAGACCTATAGGCTCCCTTTATTTTCTTTTCGAGCTGATAATGAAGAAATGCGAGGGTGAAGGCCAGCTGCTTATCCACTGATTTATCCCAGTCATTCAAATCTTTCTGACATTTAGACTAGTGTGAAAATCTGTGCTCTGGAAAGTTCAAGAACTATCTGCATGGAGATAAACCCTTCCTGCTTTCAGAAACCCATGATGTTGTGACTTGGAAAAGGACAGTCCTACCCCCCCTCCTCATCCCAAATCACACTCTGATACTCAGAGACCTTGAGTAGCTGTGCTGGGGCAGATAAGCGGCTGTGGGTTCTGCAGCAGGTACCTGGAGTCTTTCTGGCAAGGATGTGGTACTGGGCACCACCGCACCCCATGTTCACAGGCATTGCTGGTCAGTGCCATGGTTCCCACTGCTCTGAGAAATATCACAGCAGTAGTTCTCGTACAAGCACTTTTGCACCCTGGGGAACATAGTGGGAACCACTGGTTTCATTTTTAATGGTCATAAGTGAGGAGCAAGCTCCCAGAAGAGAGCGATGCAGAGAGTCTCTTGCCTGCACGCCTGGCTATCTTCCCCGGGGCCCCTCGGAGGGGATGGGCTCCAGCTTCCCTCCCCACCCCGAGCAGAGCTCCCGGCGGTCGAAGACCACTGGAACCTAGCTACAGTTCCATGCTTGAGGCCCCTCTCCACACAGTTGGACAGGACTCATGCATGAAGGTACCGGCAGAGGAACCCAGGTGTGTGTAATCCCATCTACGGCCAACATCCAGAGACTTAATAGCAAGCTCCCAGAAGCCTACTTGATATCTTGTAGCCTGCTTCTCCCTCTGGGAGAAACTGGCAAGCTTCTGAGAGTTTCCTGCCCATATGGGACAGCCTTGCAAGCTTCCCATGGGGTATTCATATGCTAAATCCAGTAACAAGCTGGATCTCATTCCCCTGACCCTGAAAGAGCCTCCAGTGCGACATTGTTGAGAGGACCGAGCCGAGAGAGACTTCTAAGATCTCAGAGAAAAGATGAATGGAGAGGTTACTGAGCCCACTCGAGAAATCAACGATTAACGAGGATTTCATGATTCGTGATTCGTGATAAGTGGGGAGAGGAGGGAGGGGGTGGTCACTATGATCATCTAGCAGGCTGAGACCAAGGATGTTGTTAACCACTCTACAAGGCTCCTCCACCAATCCAATACGAGCATCACCCACACCAAGGAATCCTCCCCCCCCCATTGACAAATGGGCTGAGTGTGAGAAACCCCACCCTGAGTGTAACAGATCATTGTTTCTTATACATATTTTCTAAATGGAACTAAAGAGTCATATTAGACAAAGACAATTGCCTTTGTCCCAAAGCCTTAAAGATAAGGACAGTTTATCCTCCCCCCCCCCCCCCAGGTGTAACCTTTACAGTTTGTAGAGAAGATAGAATGAATGAGGAAATTTTATGGTTCATTCTGGTTCCCACTGGTTTGGAAGCTACCTACTCTGTTTACCTATCATATTTACCTAAAAATATATGCTCCCCTGTACTTTTTCCTTATTAAAAAAAAACCCTTTCTGTGATTGCGAAGATAAGATGGTAGCTTTAAAGCTGTAATTCTCCATCTTTTGACCTTCCAGATAGTTGACAATAAAGCTGAGCCTTCACTGTCTCTCCTTCGGCCCTTGAGTGGGTTTTTTGTCTGTTTGTTGTATAATGTTTTACTTTTTTTTAAATTGAATCACCATGAGATACACAGTCACAAGGCTTTCATGATCATCTTTCAGTCATACAATGTTCCAACACCCATCCCTCCACCAGTGTACATTTTCCACCAGCAATGTTCTCAATATCCCACCCACCACCTCCACCCCTTCCCACCACCTCAGCATGCCTCTATGGCAGACACTTTTCTTCTTTCCTTTTCTCTCTCTCTGTCTCCCTGTCTGTCTCTCTGTTTCTCTGTCTCTCTATCTTTCTGTCTCTGTCTCAGTCTCTGTCTCTGTCTCTGTCTCTCTCTCTCTCTCTCTCTCTCTCTCTCTCCTTTTGGGCATTATGGTTTTCAATACAGATACTGAGAGGCCATCGTGTTTGGTCCTTTACCCACTTTCAGCACACATCTCCCATCGAGAACAATTCCTTCCAACCATCATTCTTGTAGTGGTCCCTGATCTATCCCAAGTGCCCTTTCCTCCCTTCTTGATTTTGAGATAATCTTAAGTGCCCACTGTTTAAATCAGCTAGAGTAATCATCTTTACTTCTGTACCACTCCTCTTTTTCGGGTAATATTACATACTCAAGGGCTTTGGGATTTAGCTATGGGAAGAGGAGAGATCATTACTCTTCATCTAATGGATAGTATGTGCAAAGGAATTTCAGAAGAAGAAAAAGACAAGTGTGGGGCTGAAGGAGGGAAATGGAGAAGCAGATGAGAAGGAAATCAGATGGGTTGGGTCAGAACCTGTGGCCCCAAGAGCTCCTTTAAGAATGTACTCATCCTCCCAAGAGCAATGGAAGGTACTGAAGTCAGTAAACTGAGGCACGGTGGGGCACTGGTTGGATAAGATTGTCATTGGAAAAGGTCACTCTGCCTGCAGTGTGACAGCAAGGGATTTGGAGGAAGGAGCCACGTGGGGACATGTAGACCACTGGGGGGAAGGAAGGAGGCCGGGTGGGAAGTTCAAACTAAGAGAAGCAGAAAGGTTAATATTCCAGAGACAAAATCAAATTCAAAGCAGAGGGGAAAATTACAGAAATAAAATCAACAGGACCTGGAGGTGAGGAGGGATATATATGGCCTCTGAATATGAGAAATAGCTGGTCCATTCACAGGGAATAGAGACCTGGGGTTGAGAGTTTGGTAAATCTCAGATTTGGACTTAGTTTTCTTTTTAAAGCTGCAAGATTTGGAAGCAATGTAAGGAAACAAAACAATCACAGATGAATGGATAAAGATGTGGTATACACATGTACAATAAAATACTGCTTTGCTTTTAGAAAAAGTAGATGCTCACCTTTCTAAAGGAGTGGGGTGGAACCTAAGTGGTCTGGTTAAGCAAAATAAGTCAAAATGAGAATGACAAATACAAGATATTATTTGTAGAAATCTTTTCATATGATGAAACAAATCAAGAAAAGAGATAACTTCCAACAAAAACAAACCCTTCAACTATGACTGAAAAAAATAGCGATTACCAAGTGGTAAGGCAGTGAATTGAAAGGGTCAAGGGGATCCAACGAATTTCTATAAAGATATATTGGCACTTTGGTAGTGAACGTAGTATGATAACATTGTAACTTAAAATACATAAACATTAATATTCTAAAAATAAAAAGATTAAATTAGTTCATTTGATGTTGATCCCTTTTTTAGGAAAAGATATGTATGAATATTTTTAATTACTGAGTAATAAAATAATTTTTTAAAGTTAAAAAAATCAAAGTTGGAGGCAAAGCAATAGTACAGCGAGTAGGGCACTTGTCTTGCTTGCAAACAACTTGGGTTAGATCCTCAGCATCCCACTTGGTCCCCCAAGCACTGTCAATAATAATTCTTGAGTTGAAGAGCCAAGAATTTCCCTGAATAATGCCTGATGTGCTCCCCTCGCAAAAAAAAATAAGGGTATTTTCCAGTTATACGTGTTTCTTATCAAAATATGTTTCTATTTATTCTTACAAAAAGATATAATTATTTTTATAATGCAAATAACATGTTTGCAATAATGTTAGCACTTATAGTTTTGATGTACACAGTTATCATACCTTGTGACCATCAATGTGCCCAAGGCCCTCCTCCACTGTCCACTTGGTCATTCCCTATCGTCATTAGTTCTTCCTTTTGCTTTGTAATCTCAGTTCTGTGATTCGAGGTCAACTTTTTTTTTTTATCATTTGATACTCTCTATTCCCTTGTTTTATTTCTCTGTATATCACAGATGAGTGAGATCATTCTGCATTTGTTCTTTCCCTCTGGTGATTTATTTGGCTTAACATGATGCCTTCCGGTTCCATCCAAGTTGCAGTGAACTGCAAGAAGCAACGGATTTTAGAAGTCAAAGAAGAGGTGTCCACTAGGTAGTTGGCTTGTGAGGTTAGAGCCAAGATAAAAGTTTTTGTTTGCATTATCCTGCTGGATGCTTCCTGCTTAGTGTCCTGCTAGCCTTGAAAAAAGTGAAATATCACCTTCTGAGCTCATTACCTTCCTGCAAATCAACCCCAATACCTGTAACCTTTTCCTTCTTTTGCCAACATGCAGGGCCAGAGACCTTCTTGTATTGATCATGGCAAGCCCTATAAGCCTTAGAAGTGTAGATGACCCTTTGTATGCATCTAACAAATAAAGAAATGATTCAATCAACGAATTGCTCAATCGAATTTCCCTTGCTTCCACATGCAGAACACTTTCTCTCCCCACCCCCACCTTTACCCACCCCTACTTCACTTACCACACTCTTTTGTTGTTTTTTTTTTCTACAAAAAGTGAGGTCTGTTTAGCTTAGAAAGAGCTGAGGTCAAATTCTGTTGTGACCCTAGCACCTGTAGACACAGGACCTTTGACCTTAAACCTGTCAAGGACTCTGCTTCCGCCAGCAGCTCAGTCAGGCACTTTGAGAGAAACTTAACAGAGCTGACAAACGTTCCTGGATTTTATTATTTGTTTGGGTATCTAAAATCATGGTTGTTTCTTGTAAGAGATATGCTTCCTAATGCATTGCCATAAATTGATTTGTTTAAATGTAAAGCTGTCGCTATTCCAATCACATAAATATACCAGTGTCTATTTATCTTGTGAATTCACATTCTTTGTTCTTTAAGGCTTCCTGGAACTAAACACTCATCTGTTCCACGGCACTGGTGGCTATAGCAGCCATTCATAGAAAAAATGTCCCACAGCATCAGAGCCTCCTCAAACTTAAGATTTAATTAATCAGTCAGTCAGAAAAGCATATGTGAAGCTTGATATATCAGTCACTGTCGAAAAGGAATTACAAGGATGTGTTTCTCTAAAAGCTCACAGCCTAAAACCGCCTCCTGTCTCTGTTTTTATAGAATCTTTCTTAGATTGTTAAACAAGAAATAAGATTCAAGACATAGCAGAAAGATAAAGTTTTGCAATTCTCCTGAAGTAAAATATTACAGCAGCAAACTGTGACTAAAGAAGCTCCCTCCTCTTCCTTCATATTAAACGTGCTTTATTGAATACCTATTGTTCGCCAGAGAAGGGAAATATGGCAAAGGACAGAAAGAGAAAGACAAATCTTCTAGAACTCCAGGCTGACACTTGCATTAGAGAAAAGGAAGGGTAGGTCAGCAATCAAGCAAATAAATAAGGGAACACTGTGTCTTACTACTCATACTAGAACCATATGAACTAGTGAAGGGGAACATTAGTGTGAGTTTGGGGAGGAAAGTCTGTCATAACATGGACATCTAAGTTAAAATTTGATGATCAAAAAAGAAAATCTA
Organism: Sorex araneus; assembly: GCF_027595985.1. Taxonomy (NCBI): domain Eukaryota; kingdom Metazoa; phylum Chordata; class Mammalia; order Eulipotyphla; family Soricidae; genus Sorex; species Sorex araneus. The sequence goes on along the minus strand of NC_073313.1, from coordinate 249,640,885 downwards.
TTCAAAGAGTGAGGCAGAGACATTCCAGGTATCCATCACCTTCCCTTCTGTCCACCCCTCCTCCCCCACCACCACCACCAAATAAAGCTCCATCAGGCAGGAATTGAATTCAATTTATCATAGTGGCCCAGTGTGACTACATTGGATGTTCTTACCTCGTTAAATATGCATAAAGCTCTTCTTTCATGCCTCCAAACACAGTGTTTGCTGCCCTTAGAATTAGCACAGTAATCCCCAAGACCTGCCTGGCATCTTCTCACTTTGCAAGACTGCCTGGCCCTAAACTGTAATCATAAAGAAGCCATGTGCTTAAACAATTCAAGCCAGCCAACGCAGCCTTCCTCTCAGCTGACTTTCCTCTGAGCATGTAAATCCTTAGAAGAAAGACTTTCTCTAATGGCTTTCATTTCCTACTTGCCCAGTTTCCATGTGGGTTTTTGCCTTGGCGGCTTAGAAAAACAGCATGTGAATCCCTCTCTTCACTTATAAACCACAGTGGGTGAGCCGCTTTGACTAGAGAGGTCTCAACCCAAGAGTATTCCCTCCCAACTTATAAGACTCTAGACAAAGTTTGTTTGGAGAGCAGAATATCCTGACCTTCTCCTCTGGAACTTCTTCACAGAGCAAGTACCTTACAAGGCCAGTGGCCAGGCCACAGCTGCAATCTCCGTCCATTTATGAGGAGTTGGTTCTTCGGCATGCCAGCCAATGGTTTGGCCCACCCATAGATGCCAGCCGGTTATAAAAAAGAATGGATGAACTTGAGGAAACATTGATAGAAATAAAACCAACTAAAATATGAAGGTGTCAAAAAGTGGAAAACACGACACAAGGAACCAGAACCACAACCAAGCATCCAAGAACTATGAACAATAAAAGCTGGGATCTGGAAACGGTTGGTTACATACACTGAACAACCCTTGGGTTTTCAGTTCAACCCAACCTGCACTCATTCCCTAGTTGGTTCCACTGAATTAACTTCAAATCCTCCCGTAACATCCGCTCTCAATCTTTTCTAAACATGCTCCTTGGCTAGCAAATGATGACATTCTACTATGGGGCTGACCTTATTAGCAATGAAATTGGTATCCTTATGATTTCACATTAAAATAGAGTTTCCAGATAAAAGATGGAACACCCAGTTCGTTTCATTTGAATTTTGGACCTAAAGTATATTGCCTGTGTTAGGCAATATCAGACTGAAAAAATAAACTCATGGTTGATCTGAAATTAAAATTGAATTGGGTATCCATGCTTTTATTTGCTACTTCTGGCAACGTTAACAATAGAAGCCCTTCTGTATTTTACGCTCAAGTCTCTCCTCTCTGACCATCAACATTGCCTGGAGGGCATGTCCTAAAGGCTTGTGTTGCATCAGTCTCTCAGGTCAACCAGGCCAGCAGATAAGCTACGCAGTGAGTGTTAATAAGGCCTGGGGGACAAGAGTCCAGAAGCTCACTGCACAGGGGCAGCCTCGCATTGAAAATCAGCATCCTCTGTTCTGGAACAAGCTCTGTCTCTTACAGGCTGGGCTGGTCACTGAATCTGTGTCCTTCACTGTATCATGTCATCCCGCTGTTAGTCAATTTACTCAAGCGGGCACCAGTAACGTCCCTATTCCTCCCAGCCCAGAGATTTTAGCAGCCTCTCCTTATTTGTCTTTCCCAATATTGGAGGCTCTTTCAGGGTCAGGGCAATGAGGCCTATCGTTACTGTTTTTGACATATCAAATACGACACGGGTAGCTTGCCAGGCTCTACCCACGTGGGCGGGATACTCTCAGTTGCTTTCTGGGCTATATATATAAATATATATATAAAATCATATATATATATACATATATATATAAGTACCGCGCGCTGGAGCAATAGCACAGCGGTAGGTCGTTCACCTTTCACGCAGCCAACCCGTGTTCAATTCCTCTGCCCCTCTCGGAGAGCCCGGCAAGCTATCGAGAGTATTGCGCCAGCATGGCAGAGCCTGGCAAGCTACCCGTGGCGTATTGGATATGCCAAAAACAGTAACAAATAAGTCTCTCAATTAGAGATGTTACTGGTGCCCGCTCGAACAAATCGATGAGCAACGGGGTGACAGTGATGATATATATATATATAAATCATATACATAAATAATATATATAAATCAGAGTCATATATATATATATAACTCTATGATTTGTTGCCTACTGTCTGAACTTCATCAAATATGGTGTGGTAATTATGGGAAATGGATAGGAAGTGTCTTATAATGTGTCACCAGAGGTTGGTGGATAGCAGGCAGAGGATCTCTGCTTCTGGGTGTCGTTGAGTCCTCACGCATGAATGAACTCCCACGGAACCCAGATAATGCGAAACTTTGTGACCTTAGACTCTGAACTCAGCACTTTCTCAGTTTATTCTTTCTTCCCAGAAGCCTAATTCAGGTTTGTTTTTTTTAGCTTTATAGATAAAGTGGAACCTCAGGGGACCAGATTAGGAAGAGATTTTATTTTCAATCTGGCACCCAAAGGTCTGCAACCCACCCTTTCTTTCCATGTTCGCTCTTCCTAGAAGCTCCCTTTCTTGTGACAATTTAGACAATTTGGTAGCCTTGAGGTTAGGTGTTTGCCATCTTCCAACCTGCGAGCTGATTGCCAAGAAAGTTTTTTCTCCACCATTCACTGCTTCTTTCACTTTCATGGCCCTAAATCTGCCATGGGCCTGAATCTTTGGAGCTACAGGTGAATAATTGTGATTCTTTTCACTATGAAAATAAACTAGCATGTAAAGAAAAAGGAGCATTATATTATATTGTGTTATAGGGAGTTTTATTTTCCTTATTTATATTAAAATCATACAGCAATCACAGAAATGGGCTCTTATTGATTTAGTTTCTGATGACTCTATTTGCCATTTCTTAAAGTTTTGTTAGAACAAGTAATATAAAGTTAATTTGCTATGTGCCTAAGGGGACAGGTTGGGGATGGGAAGGAAAATGAGGACATTGGTGGAGGGAAGGTCACACTGGTGGTGTTGGAACACTAAATGCCTGGAGGGAAGGTCACAGTGGTGGTGTTGGAACACTAAATGCCTGAAACAGCTGTATGATGAACAACTCTGTAAATCACAGTGCATTGTGTTTTTTGGTTTGTTTGTTTGTTTTTCTTTTGGGGTCACACCTAGTGATGCACAGGGGTTACTCCTGGCTCTGCACTCAGAAATTACTCCTGGAGGAGCTCAGAGGACCATATGGGATGCTGAAAATCGAACCTGAGTCAGCTGCATGCAAGGCAAACACCCTACCCACTGTGCTATCGCTCCAGCCCCAATCACAGTTCTTTTAATAAAAATAAAATAACAACAACAAAAAAAGGAAAGAAACCAGCACCTGCCTGATTGTCTGCTTGTAACACGCAGCAACCACTGGAGCCTGTAGTGAGGAGAGAAAAACCAGGCAAGATTTCAAATGCCCCTGGCCAGTCACCCAACAGGGAAGCCATGCCCAGGTGTTCAGCCTCACCCTTGCTTGGGACCCCGTGCTTCCCCCTGCCCTGCAGACCCTCAGGGGCTCCCCTGCGGACTCAGAGCTGCAGGTCCAGGAACCTGAATGGCACTGAGTGGAGACATCACCTCACATGCAAAGCCCATGGCAATACAAAAGGCCAGTGGGGAAAAAAGATGGAAAGGACCCTGGGGGGGGATGGTGGGGGGAGTATGGGGGACTTCTTCACTGGGACGGGTTCTCTGGTCCTCTTCAGGGTACCAGCACCCAGGCCTGGCCTAGGATCCTCCTCTTCTGACTCTCTCAGCTCCTTTCTGTCCACCCCACCACCACCACCACCCCCCACCCCAAACTAGATAGGGTTTCACAAACTTGGAGCCTCCAAGCCCTCTCTTGCTGGGAACTGATTTATTTGGATGCATCTGTCAGGGCGTGACTGAAACGGCGTCTGGCCAGCCTAGAGGAGCCCAGCTGTGGCAGATGTTGTGAGTGCACATGTCTCTGCCCGCCCCTTCCCCTCCTTCCTCCCCTGGGAAAGGCCCCAAGAGAGGCTGAGAACATCTGCACAGTTCATGAGAACCAGGAAAGAGGGCAGGATATCCCCCAGGGCCCCAGGAGGCTAGAGGGGGCTGGCGTGCAACTGTGGCCGGTGCCAGCCAAGAGACTCCGAGCGCTTATTTTGCCACCACCCAAATGTGGGGCTGTGAGCAAGTCTACGACGGGCCTCCCAGTAGCCATTCTCTTAACTCCAGCTCTCAGACTCAGCTTAGCAACTCCAAGGGTTTCACCCATCCCACAGGACAAAGCCAATCCTTTTCCCTTCTGTCACAGAGTGCCTGGCGTTCTCTATTAAAATCATCATGGACCCATCTGAAAATGGTTAAACAAACGTCTTTGCAGGAAAAAAAAATCATTACACTTTAAAATTTTGCTGATACAAAACAGACTCTTCAAAAAGAGTCATGAAATGTAGAGTAATCTTTATTATAAATTTCATAGAATTAGTGCATTCTGTTCAAACATTTTTGTAGACTATTGTTGCTGTCTTCTCCCTGCAAGGTCAAATTAGCAAAAGGCTGTTTATTCATCAGCTTGGAAAATCCCAGAAAAATTCAACAGTTAACTGTCAGGATGCAATTAGAGCTGATCTCTGTCTCCCTTGGAACTGATCCCTGATGGACAGTGAACCCATGAGAGATTCTCCCCCCAGGGTGACTCCCCATTCTCTTTTTCTATTACTGTCTCTCTTCTCTCTTTCTTCTCTCTCTCATTATCTCTCTTTCTTCTCTCTCTGTCTGTCTCTGTGCCTCTCTCTGTGTCTGTCTCGGTGCCTCTCTCTGTGTCTGTCTGTCTGCCTCTCTCTTCCCCCCTCTCCCACCCTCTCCCTCCCCTTCTTCCCCACCTCCCTTTCACCTCAGCCCCCAAACTGGCCCAGTCTATCGTGGCTTTTCACTCGAGCTGCTTCCTGAATTGAACCTGCTCTCCTTAATTTACCCAAAGAAGAAAGCCAAGTAAGCGGAGCTTAATAAAGTAGGAACAGGTGTCAGGAAAGAGTGCGGCCAAGGCCAGAGGGTGGCAGGTGGTGGGTCACCAGGAAGCCTCCACAGGCAGAGGAGTCAGAGAGGAGAAGGGAGCCAGCTGTGTGGAATGGGGAGAGCAGAGTCCAGGCAAGCTGCTCCCAGGAAGTGTGGCCACAGGTAAAGCTGTGACACAGACGGCTCTCACTGATGTTTCCTCTGAACAACTAACCATAGCCCCTTCCCCACGTCACTCAGTCTCTGGGGCCTGAGTGCTGTTCTCAGTTAAGCAAAGTCCCTGCCCTCTCAGAAAGAAGATTCTATGGGGGACATAAACCCAACATTTAGCAAAGAAGAAACGCAAAGATGGAGGCTATGGAGAAACAAAGAACTTCAACCCAAGGAAGAACCTGATGCGGACCTTGCTGAAAGAACGTTTGCTTCACAAGAAGCAAAGTGAGGCCTGGTTTTTGCTTCTGGTAACCCCAGCTCCAAGAACAGGCTGACTCCCACCTCTATCTTCTCCCCAACCCCTACGAGCAGCAGTTCTGGATGTGTAAGGTGCCGACTGGCCTCTCAGATGCCATCCCAGACTCCTCAGGGAACTGGAGTCTCCTGAGAGGGCACAAGGCACAGTGAGTGATCCTCCAGCCTTCTGCAATTTGCCTAATAACTTTTGAATTAATTGGGTCCTCCCTGGAGTTTTGAAACTGTTTCACAGGACCCAGGGACTCTTACAAGGAAGTGTTGAGGGAGGCAACAGGAAGCTGAGAGGTGAGATGAGAGAGATTTCAGCTCCATCGCAGCCTCAACCAGGAAGCTGCCATTGAAGCTCTCTGCCGTGTACCGGAAACTGGCAAAGAAAACTAGGTGTCAGGTGTGTGTCTCGGAAGTCCCATTCCACTGCCACTCAAGAGCCAGTCAACTGAGGAATATGGTGACAGATCAAGAAAGAACTTTATTGGCAACCAGCCGACAGCTTGGAAGATGGTGGAGTCCTGTCCCCAGAGCAATTCTCTTTGCATAATCACAAAAAGGTGTTTTCATCAAGAAAGGACGGTAAGGATATTTTAGGAAGGTGAATTCCAGACCACTGCATGTGAAAATGCTTGATTCCCTGAGGCACACTGTTTTTTGTTTTTGTTTTTTTATTGAATCACTGTGAGATACAGTTAACAAAGCTTTCATGATTGCATTTCAGTCATAAAATAATCAAACACCCGTTCCTTCCACCAGTGTACATTTTCCACCACCAAGAGACACACACACTGTTTTATCTGGAAATCTAAACAAAGTCAAGGTTAGATCTTTGGGGTCAGGGTAAATTGAGAACAAACTACCCTTTGCTTTAGGCTTTCGGCAAGGACAGTTGTCCTTGTTTTAGTATTAATCTTTGACTCTGTCTTTCCACCTTGTCTGATCACAGTCCACCACAAAGATGACCAACAGCTAGTGAAGCCCCAGAAAAGGTAGATTCAAGGCTGGTTCAAAAATCAGCAAAGTCTGTTGTAATGATGTAGGCAGGCAGGCAGATAGGGAAGGCCACCTCCCCAGATGATGGCAGTAAATTTCCTGGAAAGAAATAACTCTGAAGTTGCAAAGGCCAAGCTTGCAGAAAACAGGAACTAAGGCCTGACAAGACCCTCACCTGGAGCAGCAACAGACCCTGAGGAGGCTGAACATGCCCCAGCCCCCACCACCCACAGAAGCTCCAGCAGGAACAAAAGGCCAGAAAAGAAATTTCAAAGAAGACCATTACCACTCCCAACCCTACCCCCCTTGGTAACCTCCTTAGCAATGGACTTTGGCCTAGGTAGAAGTCCAACATAGGGGCAGGTTGGAAGAATCCTATAAAGGCCACCCTGAACAAAGGAAGGGAGCACGTAGGCTGCCCGAGCCCAAGTGCTGCTTGTGCCCAAGCACATGTGTCACCTGAGCACATGTGTCACCCTAATCTCCCCTCTTGAAATGTGTACTTTCAAGTTTTCATGCCTAATGCTGGGATGTGTGTAGGCTGTTCTCCATCTTTGGGAAAGCCCGCACTCTCCTCTAAGTGCATTCTCTCTCTCTCTCTCTCTCTCTCTCTCTCTCTCTCTCTCTCTCTCTCTCTCTCTCTCTCTCTCCCCATCTCTCTTCCTCTCTCTCCCCCCTCTCTCTTCCTCTCCTCCTTTCTCTCCCTCTCCCTATCTCCCTCTCTCCTCTCTCTCTCTCTCCCTCTCTCTCCCCCCTTCCCCTCTCTTCCCCTCTCTTTCCTCCTTTCTCTCCCTCTCCCTATCTTCCTCTCTCTCTCTTCTCTCTCTCTCTCTCCTCTCTCTCTCTCTCTCTCTCTCTCTCTCTCTTCTCTCTCTCTCTCTCCTCTCTCTCTCTCTCTCTCTCTCTCTCTCTCTCTCTCTCTCTCTCTCTCTCTCTCTCTCTCTCTCCTCCCCTCTCCCCTCTCCTTCATAACCTCCGATTAAATCTCCTTTACTTCACTGCTGGTGTACTCCTGAGATTCTTTTCTGTGAGGCGAGACAAGAACCCAGTAACCCTGAGTCTCGGGTGACAGAGGTGGATGGGGAGAAAGTAACCATCTTTCTCCTCCCCACTTCACATAAGTCACCAGTGGGGCCCACTGACATCAGTAAGGGAAAACACAAAGTCAGACCAAAATCAAAGCATCCATTTTCACAAACCCCTAAGCAACTCCATCCTGAGGGTCTGTGGAACAATGTTGAACCCCCTAGAGAGCCTAATAAACTTGCAAGTTATTAGACAAGCTGGGTGACCGTGGTCCTTATGTCGTGGGTGATTTCTGTGAAGTGGGGAGCAGGGAGGGTAGCTTTGAGAAAACTGCTCTCCTCCTCTGCTCAACCCACCTCAGCCACTGGGGAAATGCCTGGCAGAGGTCAGGACTAGTACGTGGATCCTGACCATGGATGCTCACATCCCATCAGCTCCATGAGGCACCGATCAAGCTACACCCAAAGTTCACTTGAGAGGCACTGTGCAGGAGCTGGTCCCCACCACTCAAGTTCTCCAGGAACCGTGGGCTCAGGCTGGAGCAAGAATTGCTTTTTGCAGGAAAAGGAAGGTCTATTCTCACCTTGGCACAAACGTTCCAGGATAATCACCTTCCCTCACAGAAAATTGTTTCAGGAGGAAGTGAAATAGCAAAGTAAAATAGTTTTATACTTCAAGAAATTGACTTAGAGGAAGTGAGGAGGGGTGGATATATATATATATATATATATATATATATATATAGAGAGAGAGAGAGAGAGAGAGAGAGAGAGAGAGTTTATCATGAAAGAACACGGGTTTCTAAATAGGGAAAAGCAGAACACAGCTTTGGGGAGAAGGTTATATATAATTTCTCCAAATTGTCTTAGTCAATAGTTTGCTGCATACATAGAAGTTATTCTGAGTGCAGTCACAGGGATCTCCTTGGGCTCTTGATAGCCCTTTTATATTCTTATCACAACCTTTACAGTCAGAAAAACCTTCTCCTTTTCTGAGGGGACACCCACCCTTCTCTGGGTGGGGCTTGGGTTTCTGCATCTCCAAAGAGCTCAGGATTTGCTTCTCAAAGGAATGTGGTCTTCCAGTCTTTGAACTACCTCAGGACTGAGCAATCTCTTCTTAAGTTTTATGAGTTCCCCAAAATTTATTACCAGGGCCTCCTATCTGCCTGCCACATTAGATTGAGCTGAGACAGCTCCACCTGGCCTGCATACCTGGCCACAATCCCCAGTCCCTCATGGAAATCCCTCCTAGCTTCTCTTAGCTTTTCTTGGCCCAGCATCCTAGATTCATTCACAGAAGACTGTTAATTTTTGAGCCAGCCTTGAAATGACATTTTTCCCTAAACTAAAAATTCCCTTTTGCTGGATCTTCATACTACACAGCCTGAGCCCAGGAAGAACATCTCCAAAGCTCCATCATCCAACCTTTCTCAGTTCTGAGAATTGAGCCTGGCTGAATCTTTGGTCCACTGCAATCGCAGGGAATAGAGCAGAAGGATCCCTGTCCAACCATCATCTTACTTTGTGCCCTTGGGGTCGTGAACAGATGCCTCTGAGCCTCACCTAATGGGGCAACAGGACCACAATCTTAGTGGCTTCACTTTGCATTCACCTTGGGTCACTGAAGGGTCAGGATCCTCTGAGCAGGCTGAGGGTGGCTTGTAATTCCACGTGTCTCTTATCTTGCAGTCCCTGAGAGATACTAAGACAATGTTTTTGCAGTAGCTGAGCTCCTTTCAGCTGGATTCCCCTTTTTTCCCCCAGCAGCAACCAGTAAGACAAAGTGACCTTGACTCAAGAGGCTTAGCCACTGCTATTTTCACAGGAGCCCTAGATAGTTACTTCTTATCTCTCCTGGGAAGAAAGTTGTAAGGGGACTGATTGGAGGGCGAGTCCAACCAAAGCCTGGTGTTTTCTTCTAGAGATGGCAGTGGTAGAGGGGGGGTGCGGGGGCGGGGGGACGGGGGGTGCCCTGAGGTGGGGGCCAGCCACGTGAGCTGCCTTTTCTGGCAGTGGCATCTCAAGCAGACCGCTCTGGAGCCAGCCAGTCCGGTGGGACTGATTAAGCACATTGAGTCTTTATCTGGGACCAACAGATAAGCCTCTGGGTGCAGAGGGGTGATTATGGGGTGGACCCAAAGGGAAGGGGACCTCAGGACCTCAGTGGTTGATGGAGAGAAGAAGAAAGACGAAAGAAGATAAAGGAAGAAGGGCATTCTTTTCTTTATTATTATTTAATGAAATCACCATGAGCTATAGTTAAAAAAAACTTTCATATTTGAGTGTTAGTCATATAATGATCGAACAACCATCCCTCCACCAGAGTACATTTTCCATCACCAATGTCACCAGTATCCCTCCCCTCCTCGTCGCCCCACCCCTCCCCTTGCTTCTATGGCAGACAATTTCCCTCTTACTCTCTGTCTACTTATGGGTATTATGGTTTGCAATACAGGTAATGAGAGGCCATCATGCTTGGTCCCTTATCTACTTTCAGCACACATCTCCCATCTCGAGCGATCCCTCCAACCATCATTGACTTAGTGATCCAAGAAAGGGAGTTTGAGAGAGAGGACGGGGCATTCTTCTCTGTGGCTCTGCCATCTCTCATATGGTTTCCAGTCCAAAGCAGCCACCAGTCCCTGCTCTTCCTGAGGCCTAGAGTCAGGGACCCAACAAACTCTAGGGAGTAAGTCAGAGGACTCATTCGAGCACCAGTGGCTGGGACCACCCACCCACTCCCTGAACAGAATTTGTATAGATTAATAATTCATAGGCAAGGCTTGAGTTATAGTAGTGTGTAGGGTGCATGCTTTGCAGGAGGCTGACCCGGGTTCAATCCTCAGCATCCCACATGGTCCCCCAAGCACAGCCAGTAGTAATTCCTGAGTGCAGAGCAAGGAGTAAGCCCCGAACATAGCTGGATAGGCCCCCAAAACCAAAATAAATAAAAAGTTAACACAGGTTATAGACCTTGATTTGGAGAAGTTGTTTTGAGATCACATCTGTCCTTGGCTGGGCCACTCCCAGCAGTGTTCAGAGACCATGCGGTGTTGGGGGAACAAACTGGGTCTCCTGAGTGGAAGCTATTCTTCCTGCCTGTTGAACATTCACTCTGATTCTCCAGTAGTATCCTCTCACTATTTTGGGCACCAGAAGATGCCATCAAGTAAGAGTTGTTAAATATTTCTTTTATTAATTTATTCAATCAACTAATTTTATTTAAAGAGCTGTGATTTACAAAGTTATTGATAGATGAGTCTTCATCATTATCATCATCATTCTGTGATCGTCAATTTTCTCGAGTGGTCTCAGTAATGTCTCCATTCATCCTAGCCCTGAGATTTTAGAAACCCCTCTTTACTCATCTTTCCCAATGGTACCCCATGCATGGGAGGCTTTATCAGGGTCAGGGGAATGAGACCCATCATTGTTAATGGTTTTGGCGTATGAATTTATCATGGGGAGTTTGCCAGGCTCTCCCATGTGGGCAGGAAACTCTCAGCAGCTTGCCAGGTTCTCTGAAGGGGAGAATTAAGCTATAAAATGTCATGTGGGGCTTCCGGGGCTTGGTTTTATAGTCTCTGGATGTTGGCCATTGATGGGATTACATGGCACCGGGGGCATTTTCTGGGTGTGACTGCCTAGCTACTGGAAAATGGAGGATCTGGGCAGAAGAGGCCCAGTCCTTATCCAAGCAGGCTTGGAGATCTCAGCCCCGGGTCCTGCACACCTGGGTTCCTCTACCAGTTCCTTCATGCATGAGGCTCATCCGAGAGTGTGGAGAGGGGCCTTCAGCATGGCTGTTGGCTGGGTTCCATAGGTCTTTGGCTGCCGAGGCTCTGCTTGGGGCAAGGAGGGAAACTCAACCCGCCCTGCTCTGGTGGGTCCTGGTGAAGACACCAGGCATGGGGACAAGATGAGTCTTAGGCATACCATATTCCAATACCATCACCAGTGTCAACTTCCCTCCACCAGTGTTCCCATGCTCCCTCCTGCCCCCTCTAGTTCCCCAACTTCCGTTCCATCTACCACCTGCCACCCTGTCAGTCAAAGTTCAGCAGTTGTCATTTAGATCTCATATTTTCAGTGTTGTTGAGTCTATGCCTTGAATATATAGCTATACCACCCTCACACATCACCAATATAAACAAGGACCCTATTACCCCATTTCTTCTCTGTCTCATCTTCTCCCTGGCTCCCCTTGATTTCTTTCCTTCTCTGCCCTTCTCCCTGTGTCCTGGCATCAAGAGGGACCTAGGCATCCCCCTTTACTATGTTACTTTTCCTCATCCAATTATTTTATAGCACTGTTGTACCACCATCGTTCCATGGTTCATGAATTTGCTCAAGTGGGCACCAGTAATGTCTTCATTGTGAGACTTGTTGTTGCTGTTTTGGCATATCAAATATGCCATGGGGACCGTGCCAGGCTCTGCCATGCAGGCCGGATACTCTCAGTAGCTTGCCGGGCTCTCCAAGAGGGACGGAGGAATCAAACCTGGGTCGCCCAGGTGTGGCTCAAAAAAGAAAAAAAAATTCCAAACATATAGACAACTCAACATACTGGATCACAAGAATCCAGTACGACATATGAGGAAATGCAGAATGAGTCTGAAAGGAAGGAAGCTACCTGGTATCTGAAAGCAGGAAAGAGCAGAAAGGGCTAGAGCCGGTACAGCAAACAAGGTGCTTGCCTTCCCCCCCACCAACCTGGTTCAACCCCCAGTATCACCAAGAGTAATATCCCAGCACAGAGCCAGGAATAAGCCTGAGCACTGCCATGTGTGGCCCACTCCACTCCTCAAAAAAAAAGAGAAAAAGGAAAAAAAGAATAGAAAATGACTGAGGGCTGGAGAAACTCCTCAGCAGAATCTAGAAGGCCCTTTCCTTGTAGCTGCCACTCCTCCTCTGGGACACTATTATTCTATGTGTTTAGAGCAGGGTAGGGAGGGGGTAACGGGTAGTGATAGGAGGATGAGGAGTTGGTGACTTCCCCTTTGTGCCCACTGATTATTCTACAGCTTTCCATATTACCTCCTACAGGAAATCTATACCCCACTGATAAGTGAAATCATGCTGTGTTTGTCTTTCTTCTGGCTGACTTCACTCAACACATCTTCCAGTTCCAAGCAGGTTGCAGGAAAGTGCACGATTTCATCATTCCTTGCAGCTGCATAGTATTCCATTGTGACTCTATGCACCACATTTTTATAATCCATTCATCCAAGTTGGCGAACACCTTAGTTGATATCAGATTTTAGGGATTGTACTAAGTATTGTGATGTGATACATGGTATTCATGTAACTTTTTAAATTACGTATTTTTTTTGTCTTGAGGGAAGATGCCCATAAGTGGAATTTCTAGGTCAATTCTAAGTTTACTTGGAACTCTTCATACTGTATTCCAGTGGGTTAAACTAGACAACATTCTGACCAGCAGTGGATGACCGTTCTCTTCTATTAATATTTCTGTCTTGTTTGGGGGTTGGGTCAGCAGTGCTCAGGGATTACTCCTGGCTCTGCATTCAGGGATCACTCCTGGCAAGGCTTGAGGGACCATGTGGGGTGCCAGGGAATCATACCTCGGTTACCTTCATGCCAGGTAAGTGCCACACATGTTGTGCTATATCTCTGGCCCCCAAGTGGCAAATTTTTTAAATGATGTTCTCCTGAAATTTTATATAATATTATAATGCAATGTTCCTTCAAATAGTTAATCTATTAAATATGTTTTTTTGAAAAGAAGAATATTTTGAGGCTGGAGAGAAAGTACAGTAGGTAGGGCATTTGCCTTGCACATGGCCAACCCATGTTCGATCCCCTGCATCCCATATCATCCCCCAAGCACTTCCAGGAGTGATTCCTGAGTGCAGAACCAGGATAACCCCTGAGAATCTCTGGATGTGAGAAAGAAAGAAAGAAAGAAAGAAAGAAAGAAAGAAAGAAAGAAAGAAAGAAAGAAAGAAAGAAAGAAAGAAAGAAAGAAAGAAAGAAAGAAAGAAAGAAAGAAAGAAAGAAAGTCTTCATCCGATCTCATTCTTCTCTCCTCCCTCGTCTCCTCTCACCTCCCAACTCCCTTCTACTCTTCTTCCACTTTCCCCCTCTCTATCCCTTTCCTCTTTTCTCTGTCTCCTTTCCTTTCCTCTTCTCTCTCTCATACTGCACTGTTAGCACTGTCATCCTGTTGTTCATTGATTTGCTCAAGTGGGCACCAGTAACGTCTCCATTGTGAGACTTGTTGTTACCGTTTTTGGCATATGAATACACCACAGGTAGCTTGCCAGGCTCTTCCATGTGGGCAGGATACTCTCAGTAGCCTGCCGGGCTCTCCGAGAGGGACGGAAGAATTGAACCTGGGTTGGCTGAGTGCAAGGCAAACGTCCTACCCGCTGTGCTATTGCTCCGCCCCTCTCTCGTACAGCTTTCCATATTACCTCCTCCAGGAAATCTAGAAGGGACTCAGAGAATGAGGTTATGATTCTGAGCTTAATTTCCCACAGGGGACAGATGAACCAGTGACCACGGCCCCTCACACATGTACTACATGGTTGCCTTATGTCCTGCAGGGATTCTGCCTGGCACATGTGCTTTTTCTCATCTAACTGTCACCAATAAGATCTGAGCTGGACCAAAGTTCATTCTCTTCCTGCCACAAGTAAGACCGGCCGGGATCATAGTGGAAGAGCAACTTGTTTAGGGCCATGCCACTGAACTGACACAGCAACAAAGAAAAGGCCAATCTCCTACACTTGAACACTTAATTTCCCTCCTGTAAAGTTGACCCTCGGGTCTTGCCCTGACTCTTATTTGATTGAATGTACCCATATAGGTTGTGCTGAGCCAAGGAATTGTTTTCCCAGGAATAACGCATGTGATCCCTGGGTGGGAAATACAAAACACCTCTATCTTGTAAGACCCAGAACAATGTTCCCTTCCTGCTGCACGTACCATCTCTCTAACTGCTATTCACAATTGCTTAAACTTCTTCTGGACACATCCCGTGTTGCCCCTTCTTCCTGGGCAGGGAGGCCGCTCAGGAAACAGATGTCACCTCCCAGCATTGCTACAACTAGCTAGAGGGACCAGCGTCCAACATCCGCCTGACAATCAGATTCTCCAAAGTCAAGAGCAAAGCTTGGCAAAAATTCAGCTAGGGAAGTGTTTCTCCAAGTATGTTTCACAGCCCACCAGTGCACAGCAAATTTGAGAAAGACTGGAAACTCCTAGAATCTAGTTTGAGAGAGTTCAGGGTCTCGTCCACTGTACAGGCTCTGTGGGGCTCTGGGTGACAGGCCCCACTCCCTTAACTTACTGCATTCCCACACATGATATCCTTTGGATGTAGAAGTCTATTGTGACCTAGAGTTGATGTTTAAGACTTTTTTAAGTTGTCTGAGAGATGATCCCGTTAAAGATGAACAGATGATGACCAAATCTGAGCACAGTTGATTTTTAATAGGCTTTAATCAAGTTGGATTTTCAAATATACTTAAAAAGTGATTGCAGGGTTGGGAGGAGGAGCCCAAGGGGAGTGGAGGAGAAGAAATAGAAGGAAAGAAAGAAATATACTGGGCACTCTATGTGTTTCCTGAGAAGCTTGAAATCTTTCCCTTAATATGAAAAGGAAGTATAATCCTATCATCACTGTGGTTGAAAGGATGGCAAGCAAATTGGTCTTCTGTGGACTAGAGGTGCTCACTTATATGTACTTGTTTCATCTGTGTTTCTAATAATAAACATTATTCTTGTGTTTCTACAAAGAGAAAGAAGAAACATTTCAGAGGAAACAGAAAGGATCTAAACAACTATAAAGACATTGAAAAAGAAAACTAACCTCGGCAGAACTGAACACCTATAATTTCTCTAAGGACAACAAAGATACATTCTTTCATTTTTAGTTTAGAGCCAAAAACTCCCAGAGGAGGGTCAGTATGAGGGAGGAAATCTGAGCCAGGACTCAGATGAGGGACAGAACTGATAAATCCCAAGAAAGTTGAGTCTTAGGACAAGGAAGAAGAGGTAAGGTAGGTGTGAGGTGAAATTAAATAGGTGTGAGGAAGGGACTCCGTGCTGGGTTGTTTTCACTCTGGACACCCCAGAGGGTGCGGGTGAGTGCCCTCCCCACCCCAAGGGACCCATCCTGGGCAGAAGACCTCCACTACCCAACCACCACCACACTCCACATGCTCCACACGCTCCACACACTCGGGCCAAGCCTCATGCATGAGCAGAGTACCACAGAACCCAGGTAATGCAGAACTTGTGATCTTGGACTCTGGGCTCAACAGAACCTGGGAGCAGAGATCCTCTGTCTGCTTCTCCCAGTCTCTGGCGACCCAGGGGTCACACCCATAAGCCATTTCCTGCCTGTGCCAGATAATCTCCTCATCGGCCACCCTCCAGAACTCACAGCTGCTTCTCTCAGAAGGAAGCATAAAATGAGGCTCCCATAACTGTGCCACTGGACTCTGCGCCAGACTGTTTCCACTCGGGGCACCCCACAGGGAAGAGGGTGAGAGCCCTCCCCACCCCAAGGGACCCAGCCCTGGCAGTTGACCTCCACTACCCAACCGCCGCCACACTCCAGGCCACTTTCCACATGCTTGGGCCGAACCTCACACATGAGTGAACATATTCCTGGATCACAGCCTCTTTGCAGCCACACAACGCATCATCATAAAGGGAAATAAATACATATCCCTCTTGGAGAGCCCAGCAAGCTACCGAGAGTATCCCGCCCACATGGCAGAACCTGGCAAGTTTTCCGTGGCATATTCAATATGCTAAAAACAGTAACAATAACAGGTCTCATTCCCCTGACCCTGAAAGAAGCCTGCAATCATTGGGAAAGACGAGTAAGGAGAGGCTGCTAAAATCTCAGAGCTGGGGCGAATGGAAACATTACTGGTGCCCACTCGAGTAAATCGATGAACAACAGGATGACAGTGATACAGTGATAAGTGACAAGTGTGAGTGAGGAAGAAAGGTGTGAGGGTTATGGGTATGAGGGAGGTGGATGTGAGTGAGGTGTTGTGAGGAGCACAGTATAGGGGAGGTGATGTGAGAAGGTGGTATATGAGGAAGTGGTGTGAGTAAGGTGAGTGTTAGGGAGATGGTGTAAGAGAGGTGCTATGAGGGAATGGCATGACAAAAGTGAGTGTGAGGGAGGTATTATGAAGAGTGGAATAAAGAAGTTGAGTGTGAGGGAGGTGGGATGAGGGAGTGGTGTGAGAAAGGTGCTATGGGGGAAGCGTGTGAGGAAGGTGAGTGTGTGAGAGATAGTATGAGACAGGTGGTGTGAGATGTTAGTTGTGACCAGGGAGGTGACAGAGTTAGGAAGTAAGTGTGGCAAGAGAGTACTGGTTCTTCAGAAGCCCTTCTACAGTCCAACTCTCTAAGGGGAGCTGGCTGTCAGGATGACTCCTAAAGGCTGAGGGATCCTTAGAGAGTCCTAGGACTGATCTGCCCTCATAAATCATCCCCTGTAACCAGACCCAGCCCTGAAGGACACCAGAGGGAGAGAGAGGAGCATAAATGATACACAAGGGGATTGAGGGGATTTGGTTACTAAATTACACCAGCCATTTCCTGGAATCCAATGGGAGCAAGTTCTGAGAATTAGAAGGCTGAATAAGGGAGGTAGCTCAGAAGGGAAGATAAGAAAAGGCAGACAATTGCTGGTGAGAGAGAGGAGATCAAAGCCATCCCAGGAACATCGAAAGTTAATGCAGGGAAGCAAAACTTCTTGTTTTGACCCAGACTCGTTCTCGGGACTTGCTGGGTGGTATTCACAGAGGCTCAGCCCCATTTATCTCTTGCTGGAGGGTGACATAGCAATCTGATGCCTAGAGACTAAAGCAGGAAACAACCAAGGCCATGAAATAGAGTCTATGTCCTCGAGTCTGTAGTCTCAAAGTCTGTTGTCATTGGATTTCTAGGCTAGACGGTTTTTTCACCTTTATATGCCACCTTCATCCCAGGTGCATTGCTTTAATTCCCCTTGATCAAACTCTAAGCTCTCAGGACACTGACTGCTGGAGTAGAGGCTCAGGCAGTCTCTTTGTGTTGTAAATTGACTTTTTCTATATCCGCATGACAGGAACTACCAAAGTTTTGTGCAAATCACCAGGGTTCCTTTGTCACTATAAATTTCATGCCCTTCCAGCTTTGGTGTGCCTTTCCTCACCTCTTATTCAGGTCCCATCCCTGGGAGGGCTGAATTTTTTCACCTACATGAACACCGACACACAAGCAGAGAGACGCACATGCCTGAGAATATAAGACCTCAGGGATGACCCCTAACTCCCTTGTTCAAGAGCACACTTGGGTCAAGATCATCACACATTGAAACCCCATCCAGTTATTTCAACAGAAAGAATTTGATATAGTGATTAGCTCGGTACGAAGACTAGACAAGGTCAGAGGGAGTGGTATGGTGCTGAGGCAACAATTTTAAGAGACAGCTACCCCTGTTGGTTTGTGGGTATAGAGGTACTGGAATTGCTAAAATTTAAACTTTGGATGAAGATAGCCACAGAGTCGAAATTCGGGCTAATGAAAGGGGCAATGGCTCTACCGGGGTGGAAGTTGGGGTCACATAAGGGCTTAAGACCCCCTGAGAAATTAGTGTCAGCCAACTAGAGATAGGATTTCTACCAGGAAATAATGGCACTGGCTCTGTCAGTGTTGGAAAACCTTTATGCTAGAACACTGGCTGAGCCTGGCAGGAGCTGCCAAGGCCATAAAGAATTGCTAAGACTGCCAATGAGATCAGCAAGCAACAGGAAGGAGCACAGCCAAATTGAGCCAAACTGTTTCATAGAGAGGGACTACATTTATTCACCTCTAGATACATCATAGTCTCATTACCTGCAATGCATGTGAGTTTCAGGAGAAATATGAAATGAACAGAAGATAGAAACAAAATTGAAATAATTCCCTTATTTTGATGTCATGTGCCTGTGCTCTTGTCTATATACACAAGGACAAAACTTTTTCTTTTTGGATGAGTTTATTCTGAAAAACAGTAAATAATTCCTTATTTAAGATATTTAACTAGCCAGGGGCTGGAGCAATAGCACAGCGGGTGGGGCGTTTGTCTTGCACGCAGCCAACCCAGGTTCAATTCCCAGCCTCCCGTATGTTCCCCTGAGCACCGCCAGGAGTTAATTCCTGAGTGCATGAGCCAGGAGTAACACCTGTGCACCGCCGGGTGTAACCCAAAAAGCCAGAAACAAAAGATATTTAACTAACCAGTTCTTAAAGATAGAAACTGTAAAATATACCAAAGAGAAAGGATCCAGGTAATTTTCTAGGATCCTCACTTTCTCCTTCAGGCCACTAGCACTTTAGCAGAAGAGGAAGCAAAATCCCAGAGGGACCATATCATCAGAATGACCATAATTGAAGCCCTTCTTTCTTTCATTCAACAAGTATCTATAGAGCATAAGCTGTTCTAGCCACAGGTCTAGGCTCTTGGAAAATATCAAGGACTTGGGAAATATGGAATATCAACTATGGCATAAATCTTTTTCTTTTCTTTATTTTTTTTGGCGGGTTTTTTTTTTTTTATTGAATCACCATGTGGAAAGTTACAAAGCTTTCAGGCTCAAGTCTCAGTTACACAATGCTTGAACACCCATCCCTTCACCAGTGCACATATTTCATGACCAAGAACCGCAATAAACCTCCCTCCCACCCCCCCACCCCCCCAGCCCCCACCCCAGCTGTGTTGCTGATAGATTTCACTTTACTTTCTCTTTACTTTGATTACATTCAATATTTCAACAAAAAATTCACTCTGATTGTTTGGGGTTTCCCCCCCCGCCCAAAGTCAGACCTGCTGTAAAAGAAGCATTTGATAATTTGTTTTCCATTGCTGAGAATGAAGAGACATGAGGTCGTGTGGCCACAATAGCGGCGGTGAGTAAATCTTTTTCTTGACTTCCTCCTCAACACTCTCTCTTTTTCCTTGGTTTTGTTTTGGAGGCCCCACCTAGCTGGATGTCCAGAGATTATTCCTAACTCTGCACTCAGAAGTTACTCTTGGTGGTGCTAAGAGGACCATATTGGATGACCAGGATGGAACCCAGCTTGACAGCTTTCAAGGCAAATGTCCTATTCGTTGTACCATTGTTCAGGCCCAAGACTGTTTATTTCTTAGTTGGAGAAGGATACTTCTCTTTAACCCATTTTATCTGCAGACTCATCATGAAAGGAAACATAGTTAACAATTATGTTTAAAGAAGAACTTTGAAGAAGGTATGAAACAAATGTGATAGAAAAACATTTTCCGTCATCCTCCACTGGCCTCAGTTGTGTGAAAACCCTAAAGCCATCCCAATATTCACATGGCATCTTTCTGGCTAGTATATCTGAAGTATCTATGTCTGTGATTGTTTGGGTGTTCACATCTATGGCCAAAGTCATATTTTGGTACCAAAGGTCAGCTGCACCGCAGCTCCCCCAGGTGTTCTGGAGGAATGACCTTTCTCAGACACACGTGGATCTGAAATCAGGGATTCACCTAATTCTTTCATAAAACTAACAATATCCCTATTAAGAAATTTTTGAACATTCCACAGGAAGTCTCAGAAGAAATAGAGAAGTTAGAGGTTTTTTTGTGGGGAGTGATAGTTCTAAGTTGTTTGTTTGTTTGTTTCGAGTACATTGGCCCCAGTTTTGGTTATTGACAGACATGAATGTGTTCCCGATCCCTAAGACAAGAGACACAAAGAGGTAAAAAGGAAAACAAAAGAGAGAAAAAAAAATGTAGACATGGCTGAAATTCATCCTTTACTTGAGCTCTGTTAAGAAATATAATCCATGCTCACTAATTCAGGGACTGGCACTGAAATTTAAGTTAATTTGCTTTTTCCCTCTTGATCTCTAGTTTTAAAACAGCTTTGATTACTAGTTCAATTCTTGGGAAACAAAAGAAAATTAAAAAATCATATCGTTTCCAAGTCTATTGATCAATAGCTTGATTCATTTCTTTGTTGGACTCTCTTCAAAGCATTTCATAATATATATTAAAATTCTAAAAATAAATTCTCACATTTATCTGATTTATCCTTTCCCAAATGGATATGAAAATTGAACACATAATGTCTGGTAAGCCATTTAGTACATGAATAAAAGGAATATGAGTGAATAAGTGATGGTATGTTTAGAACTTTTGAAAGCTCAGTTATGTGCTCCCGCCTCCATAGGAATTCATTTCTAAGCATCTTCTCTATGGGACTGGGGAGATAGTATAGTGGATAAGGTGGTTTTGCCTTGCATTCAGATGACCTAGGTTTAATCCCTGGCACCCCATATGGTCCCCCAAGGAGTGCTCCCTGAACACAGAGGTAAGAATGAGCCCAGAGTACCACTGGGTGTGGACCAACCCCTCCCCCCAAAAAAACTTCACTTCCTGTATTTTTTCGGCAGCTCGCATAGAGAAGGGAACACCAGGTAAATTGTGGTTTGAGGACTCGTACAGGATGAGAGATGCACGCTGAAAATAGAATATAGACCAAACACGATGGCCACGCAGTGCCTCTGTTGCAAACCACAACACCCAAAAGGAGAGAGAGAACAAAAGGGAATGCCCTGCCACAGAGATGGGATGGGGTGGGAAGGTGGGAGGGATACTGGGAACATTGTGGGAGGGGACTGGGCACTGGTGGCAGGATATAAACAAAATGCAAACATGAAAGTTCATAAGTTTGTAATTGTAACTCTTGGTGATTCACTAATAAAAAAAATAAAGTATAGATCAGTTAAAATTAAAAAAAATAAAGTGCATCATGAACAACTTCATGAACGATGGTGTTTAAATAAAGTGGAAAAAATCCATAAGACCCTCTTGAGTCAGGCTTTGGGATATTAAATCTCAGGGAGAAAAATTATCTTTAAAGAGCTTCTGTTTCATCCCCCACCCAAAGAAAGGGAACAAAATGAAAATATGACTCTCTGATTCAAACAAGGGAGGGGGAAATTCACAGAGGACAAAACTAGTAATTCCACAAACTATCCTGTCATATCATCATCACTGCCATTATTATTTCTGAGCACAGGAGTTAGCCCAGGTCTGTGCCTCTCAGAAACTAACAACAGCAGGGCCCTGGGGACAGATGGGTGATGGGGACTGGGGACACTGGTGGTGGAAAATGTGCACTGACGGAGCGATGGATGTTGGAATATTGTATGACTAAAACCCGACCATGAACAAGTTTGTAAGTATGATCTCACAGTGATTCAGTCACTGTCACTGTCATCCCGTTGCTCGTCGATTTGTTCGAGTGGGCACCAGTAACGTCTTCTCATTGAGAGACTTATTGTTACTGTTTTTGGCATATCCAATATGCACAGGTAGCTTGCCAGGCTCTGTCGTGCGTGCTTGATACACTCAGTAGCTTGCCGGGCTCTCCAAGAGCGGCGGAGGAATCGAACTCAGGTCGGCCGCGTGAAAGGCAAATACCCAACCGCTGTGCTATCGCTCCAGCCCAGTGATTCAGTAAAAATTAAAATAAAATAAAAAAGAAATTCACACTACTACTTCCAGACTTTTGGGGCTAGGACCCACTCGAGTCAGTTTCACTTTCATACTTGATTAAGCCACTGCTTCAGCTCTTAAGGAGGAGACCATATTTTAGATTCCACAGTGTTATATCCACCAAAATATAATACTGAGTGTCAGGAACAGTATACAATGATGTGAGTTCCTTACTGCCAGCATGGAACCCAAGTCAAATCTAGATAGATGATTCTCTTTTTTTTTACCTTGTGGATTTCAAACCGCTTTGGGGGGAAAAACTAATATGTTGTGTAGTAATAAAGTGATTCTGATAATGTGTGATCCCAGTTATTTGATCAATAAGAGGGAAAAGATTGCCCTATATATACACTCATATTCATTCATATCCTGACATCCCTAGCCAAGAACATCTGACTGAAAATGTGGGCAAGAAAGAATACTAACAGGATCCATAGTGATGAAACCTAATTTTTATAACAGAGTTTCATTACAAATTCAATGTCATCAGGGTCAAGAAATTTGTATAAATGAAACAAGAGATTTGTGGAGGTGACCACAAATTAGAGTTCATGCCACATCTAAAATGTTCTGTTTGGTTATTTTGTTGCTAGGCAAATTTTAAAGAGCCCCCAAAAGGCCAAATATATATATATTGCATGAAAACTACTACATTTTCAGGGCTGGAGAAATGGTATAGGGGTCAAGGCATTTTCTTTCCATGGTACTAACCCAGGTTCAAATCCCTGATACCACATATGGTCCCTAAGCACTGCCAAGGAGTGATCTCTGAGCACAAAGCCATGAGTAAGCCCTGAGCACCACAAGGCATGGCCCTCACAACAAAACAAAAACTAGTGACTTTTCAGGGCCGAAGTGATAGCACTGCGGGTAGGGCTTTTGCCTTGCATGCGGCTGACCCAGGTTCGATTCCCAGCATCCCATATGGTCCCCTGAGCACCCCCAAGAGTAATTCCTGAATGCAGAGCCAGGAGTAACCCCTGTGCATCACTGGGTGTGACCCAAAAAGAAAAAGAAAAACTAGTGACTTTTTAATGAGGGACACTAATTCTGATAGCTTTTGCACACCTGTGTTGTCTGACCTAGTATATCAAAGCAGACACTTTTGTGGTCTGGCTAGATAACCCCTAAGTTACTAGCTGAACACACGTAATGGAATTAAAGTATTCAAAATATTACTAGAATGAGAGCATACATTGAAAGTTTATAGTAACAGACTTTAGGGAATGAGTTGTAAAAGAGCAAAAAGAACCATTCAAATTCAAAATCCTAGGAAGTCAATTTGGGATCAGTTTCATCAACTGCTATGATAAGGTGTATAAAGGATAATGGTGGCTCTTAGCACATGAGTCCATTGTATTACAGGAGACCTGGCCCTGCAAAGACCCTTAGCTGCTTTCCTCCTACCTCTGAATTCACTGGCGGAAGAATATCTGGTTGAGGACTAGGAGATTCTGTGTCCCAGTCCACCCCCTAAAATGACTCTTTAGTGAGACAACCCTCTAGACAAGTAGAAAGACAAACCACTATATCTAGACATCCAGAAGGATGTAAATACCTATGAACAGAAAGAAAAAGTTGTGTTCCAGGGTTAGCTTCTTTAAAAAAGGAAAAGTAAGATCTACTCTTAGATAAAACCCAAAGGAAGAGTACTTGCTACCCTGAAAACTACAGTGATTTTTCATTTTCTTTTTCTTCTTCCTTCCTTCCTTCCTTCCTTCCTTCCTTCCTTCCTTCCTTCCTTCCTTCCTTCCTTCCTTCCTTCCTTCCTTCCTTCCTTTCTTCCTTCCTTCCTTACTTCTTTTCTTTCCTTCTTTCCTTCCTTCCTTCCTTCCTTCCTTCCTTACTTACTTACTTACTTCTTATCTTTCCTTCTTTCCTTCCTTCCTTCCTTTCTTCCTTCCTTCCTTCCTTCCTTACTTCTTTTCTTCTTTCCTTCCTTCCTTCCTTCCTTCCTTCCTTCCTTCCTTCCTTCCTTCCTTCCTTCCTTCCTTCCTGCCTTCCTTTCTTTCTCTCATTCTCTTTCTTTTTTCTCTTTCTCCCTCCTCAACTTTTCAACCCTACCCGGTGGTGCTCCAAGGTTACTCCTGGCTAATTGCTCAGGGATCACTCCCAGTAGAGCTTGGGGGACCATGTGTGCTACCAGTGAATCAACCAGGGTTGACCTTACCACCTGTACTGTCTCTGACCCCACTCTTTAAAGTTTTTCAACTATTCAGCCTATTTCTATTGGAAAATTAAAATAAAGGTTACCTTGATGGTACAACTGACATTTTTTTAAAAATGGTGGTGGCACAATCTCTAGGCAGTTTTGTCACCTTATTGGAACATGGCAGCCGTGATTCACTTATGAATGCTTTCTCCCCCAAACACCAAATTGTGCTCTAGATAATCCTTGACAAAGCCTCCCAAGTGTCCCTGCCACCTGACATATCTCACAAGAGCTATTGTGAGGTAAGGTGTGGGGCATAATTTCTTGCTTCATAAAGTTTCCCTAATATTGAGTCCTTAGACCAGGGAAAGCTTTTTATATTCCGTAGGGCCATTTGGATGTTTATAACATAATGTTATCCATGGTAGATACAATGCAGGCAGACAGGCCTTCGACAGTCAACAAGAAGCATACATGTCTTTTCCAGAATGTTCCAGGGCCAGACCACATGATTTCCTGATCCTGAAATGATTCTTGGTATGTCATATCCCTATCTCAGGCAAGTTGGCCACATGCAAGGCAAAATGCTTTCCCTCTCTCTCTCTCCAGCTCTCTGGCACATGATTTTTAAAGACTTCATTCTGATTCTTGACAGGAGGCAGGAATTTTATCAATTCAATGTCAATGGGTTAAGGTTATTTCTTTGCTACATATTATATACAGTTTTAATCCATAAAGAATTCCACACAGCTATTAGAAGCATTAAACTCTGAAGAATTACAACACTACACTGGAACTAGAGTATACTCTGATAGGAAATTGTGAATGTTGTCCTTTAAAAAAATCCCAATACACCTACGCCACTCTAAACCTTTGTTGTACTCTGCCATACCTCCAATTTACAGTTTCCGGATTTCATGTTGACCTGATTTAGGTTTGTTGCTATAAAAATGATAATCTAGGCCCACCCCCCACAGCCACCACTATGTTGACTCGCCCATCGGCCTTGTTCTTCAGATTCATGAACTCAATCTCAGAGAAGATACAAGCCAAGCAGCTAAAAGTTCTGGATACACTGCTTTCTGTTGAAAACTC
This sequence comes from Sorex araneus, assembly GCF_027595985.1. Classification (NCBI taxonomy): domain Eukaryota; kingdom Metazoa; phylum Chordata; class Mammalia; order Eulipotyphla; family Soricidae; genus Sorex; species Sorex araneus. Next base: position 249,615,595 of record NC_073313.1, on the reverse strand, counting down.
AGGGGTGCGCTCAGGAGAGGGGGCTGAGTTTCAACCTTGCCACAAGCCCAGCGTCTGCACCCACAGCTGTTGCCATGTCAACAGCTCAACCCTCAGCTCCACTAAGAATCTCTGCAGACTCATCCAAGTTCTACAGATCCTGAGGTTTTTGGACTGCATGGCTGTAAATATTCCACAATACTAAAATTCTAGTAGAAACATACTAAATTTGATGGGAAAGTAACATGGAAGCTAACTAAACTACAAACAAAACTAATAAGACAGAAGCTTCAAGCAGCAATTAACAGCTTAGTAAAACCTCAATGACTTGACCCCATGGTGAGATAACAATGTTCATAATTTTTATTGAATTATTTTTGATAACTCTCTTAGCTAGTTGGTTATAACCAGCAATATAAAACACGTGATTGTGTTTTGTACTGTTAAGGGGGTGGGCTTGTGGAGGGGTGGTTGGGAAGGTGGGGAGTGGTGGAGGGAAAGTCACTCAGGTGTTGGAACACTGAAAGCTCATAACTGTATTATGAACAACTGTGTAAACCGTACTGTTTCAATCAAGTATAAAAAATAATAATCTAATTGCCAGTACATGAAGCTGGAAATGTGAATTGATGACTGGATACAGGTTTTCTGATTGTGCCCTCCTCCTTGTCAAATCAAATGATTTCTTCACACACACACAGACAGACAGACAGACAGACACACACACACACACACACACACACACACACACAGAGTCTCAGCCTATCCTCACTAAAAAGCATCATGTATTTTATTAGCAAATTTCTTAAAAACAAAGAAACTATTTTTAATCTTCTGCCTATCACACCCACTTATCATACTACAGGAGAAAAATCTGAGGCTCTCCAGATTGCCACTAGGCACAGTCTAGCTTGGAAAATAGAAAAGAATCAGGAAAACAGATATCATGAAACCGGTCCATTTTATTTTATTTTATTTTCAATTTTATTGAATTACTGTGAGATATTTACAAGCTTTCATGTTTGGGTTAGAATCACACAGCGATCAAACATCCACCCCTCCACCAGTGCACATTCCCTACCACCAATATCCCCGGTATACCCCCCCCCCTTTCCCACCCTCCCCTGCCTCCATGGCAGACAATATTCCCCATACTCCCTCTCTACTTTTGGGCATCATGACTTGCAGCACAGACAGAAACCGGTCCGTTTTATTTAGAGTCACTGGCGCTAACATCCAAGATGATTACAACAGTCTTGGGCTTGAACCAAGGCATATTTTTCTTATCAGTGACAGCAGTAGGACAAGGCAGGACTTTTGAAAATGCAGATTCAAATAGCATCTTTAACCAGGGCACTGATGGATTCTTCTCTCTTAAGGAAACAAAAATGATAAATATTTAAATGTAGCAAACATATTCATTTCCAAAGAGACCTCCCAGCTCTGTTTCCCAGTGATTCAATCAGACACAAGCTTTCAGAGTTTCTTTAAATCTGGGTCCTCTGTCTCCATTAAGCAGGCAACATTAGTAAAATACTAAACTAAGGAGAAGGTTATACAAACAACGCAAGCAATCAACTCGAAGCTCTTTTTGGTTTGGAAATCAAGGGAAGAGTTGACCTGGGTTTTTGGTTTCATTTTTGAGGGGATAATTGCTAAGAAAGAGTTTTGCTAAAATTTGCCAAATTTAGTATAACAATTCTACAGGTCTGAAAATCCTCTTTTCTGATAATAAATTATCATCAATACCTTATTTTCTTGATCTTTGGTGGACATAACTTCTTCGACTTTTTTTTCTGAGGTGAATCCTTCAGACGGCATGAAGCACAATCACATGCAATGGATTTCACCATCTTACATTACCCAACTCTGTCCAGCAGCAGGGTTTTGATGAAACAGGAATACCTCAGTACATTACCCACCCTCACCCCAAGTCCATTTGTCCAAACTAAACCCATTATAACTCCTTTTATATGTAGAGACAAGGAATTATGACATGGCCCTTCCACTTAAGACATCTTTTCATTGGTGATGTTTGGTCACAATGGCTAGTAGCATGAGATCTGCGTGGGGCAGTTGGACCAAAGAGGTGGCTCACTTCAAAACAGTGATGAGAATAGTCAACTGCCTGCCCATCGCTTGTAGCCCATAGGAAACACCTTGAATGATACCAATCAAGTGAAATGCTTCCATTTTTAAAATACAGGTCAAGAACCTTCAAGTCTTCATCTGCTGACGCATTACATATTCACTCATTAATTCATTCTTTCTATAGGTTTTTATTAGCAAAGATATAAACAATATGGAATCTTTAAATGAATTCATTACGATATAATTGGCTTACATCTAAAATACGTCAAAATAATCCATTTTATTTTAAGTTAAAAAATTTTTAAGTTATGCAAATTGGTTTAAAACTCATTACCAAATTGGAGAATGGAGGAGACAGAGAAGGAAGAGGTGGACAATTCAGACATCGTTAGAGTGTTAAGCACTTTAGTGATGATGAGGAGCAGTTACTCCGTATACAATATCATAAACCTTAACACTTATAACCATTTGTAACCATGTTGTTACCAAAATTATGTTAATCTAATAATTTACATAACTCTGTACCCAAGAACCCAGCACCAGAACTCCAACATATCCTCCCCTCCAATCCTCATCAATGTAAAATCCAGAAATCTAGCTCATCTCTTTTGAATGTATTCCATCAAGAAAGGAAGAGCTGGTAGTAAGGTCCCCAAAATTAAGTCATCTTCTCTCCTTAAAAAAAAAACTACATATATATTCATTATTTAATTAAATCACCATAATTTAGAAAGTTAATTTATCTTCTCTCATCTCTTGAAATCTGATTTCAAGTATATTTCCTGAGCAAAAAGTTGCAATGGCTCTCCTCTTTCAAGAAAGTAAGCCTCACATGGAGACCAAGAAAATAATAATACATGCACCTCCTAACTCCCTCTAATACACTCAGAAGCAGAAAATTCTGCAGTGTCCTGTTGTTCCTTTAATATAAGTCCTACATTTTTAAACATTTGGGAGAAAAACAAGTGTTAGGAAGAAGGAAAAATAAGAAGGGACAGTAGCGCTGTATTTACCTACCTCCAATCTATAAAACCACATGTATTCTGTTTTCTTGTCTTTGTTAAGAGTTATAAAACTAGATTATTTCCAAATAACTTAGACCTTTAAGTTTAAAATACTGTTACCTATGATCCCAACATCACATCCTAGAGATGACTCGATAGAGTGGTGTAGGATAACATAGCCTCAGGTAGTTTAGGTTTATTGGGTTACTCCCATCACAGTGCTCCCATTCCTCTTTGCTTATTTGTAGCTTCTTTCTTAGTGTTCTGTTGACTTGTAAATATTGTTTTTCTCTTCTCCTTGAATCCTTTGCATAGTTTATTCAGAGCAGTGTCCTTTTTGTATGGACACAGGAAGACTTAGCAAATGCTATGCTTTTGTAACCTGGGAGTCATTTGACTCTACACGATATTTTCTTCCTGGATCTGTTCTCTCAACCTAAGCCTCAGCTGCCCTTACCAAAAGCAGGGTCCCGACAAGGGACGAGGCGGACCCAGGGCAAGTGGTGAGTTGTGTGCTACCCTGGCATCGAGATGGGCCTGGCCAAAGTGCCTAATGCTTAACTATGAGTTAAGAGCTTGATCATGGACAAATGTTGTCATGATCCAAACAATGATAACTAGATTTGGACCCTGGTAGGGTGAGGAATGATTAATCTGGCTTGAGTGCTGTGGTCTGAGCCTGTGGCAAGATGTTGCCAAGAGAGCTGCCTTGCAAGCCTCAATGTATCTCTTGCTATGTCCATACAAAAAGAACTAGTATTAAGATGTTAATGAGTGTTTGGACTAAGGCAAGGAGGAAAATACCTTAAGAGTCAGGAAGGGCTTTGGAATTCCCCTAGGTTGTGTTCCCTTTGAACCTGACAGCCCTCAGGAAGGGCTTTTTTATGTTGATTTTGCTACCTGGCTGGGTGTAGCCTAGAGGGCAAGGTGGGAGAGACAAGTAGGGAGAGAGACAGAGAGACAGGGGATCCAGAGATGCAGCAGTATATTCAGAGAGAGGACGGAGCTGGGAGTTCCGGAGATGAGAAAGATGGAAGTTTGAATAAACGGTAACTAATCAGCAACCAGCTTGGTCCTGGTTCTTCCTTCGCCTGTCCTTGGCCAAGGGCCGTCCCGATCCAGCCCATACACAGCAGTTCCAGAGCACCGAACTCGGGCGGTGAGACAGAGCCGCCCAGAGAGCCCTCAAGTGCACACGCCCTTTGGCATGCTTTAGTTTTTTACAGAGTGGTCTATTCATCCAAATTTGTTTTGAAGGAGCTAGAGAGATAGTATTCAACTTTCATGCAGCCAACGGCAGGTTAAATTCCTCCCCCCGCCTGCCATTTCATTATGGTCCCCTAAGAACAGTCAGGAGTAATTCCTAAGTGCAGTGCCAGAAGTATACCCTGAGCATTGCCATGTGTGATCCCAAAATGAATACAAACCAAAAAAAGAAAAGGAAACCACCACCAACACCAACCAAAGTTGTATACTAAAGAACTGCTACAGTCACTCAGTAACTCTCTTTGGCCCTTTGTGTTTCTGGACTGTTTCACACACAGATGGAATGAGGTCAGTAATATGAGGGAAGGGCAAAAAGAAAGTAAGAAGTCTGTTTCACAAGATTACAAACAATGAAATTAATATCTTAATATGCACAAACAGATCTCCTTCCAGCTACACAATAGCCTCAGTTAAGTGTGGACACTTTGTGGACATGATGTGTTCTCTTCTGGGGAAAGAAGGGGGATTTAGGGACATATCCAGTTGTCCCAAGGTTTCTCCTGGTTCTGTGCTGAGAAATCACTCTTGGTAGTGCTTAGACAACCACATGTGGTGCCAGGAATCAAACTCAGGTCGATGTATGCAAGTCAAGAGCCTCATCCACTTTTTTAATCTTTCCAAGCCCTATAATGTTATTTAAGAGCTTTATTTGCATAAACAATAGGGATCTAACTCTCAATTGCTCAATTGCTAAGGCTTAGTTGAGAAACACGTGTGTACTTATCTTTGTGCTAAGTAATACTAAAAAGGATATAAAATTGTAAGAAACAATTTAATTTTCTTACACAGGAAGCCCTCAATTTCTTCCATTTATTAATTACAGTTTTCTGGTGTTTCTTATTCACCCTGATTCTGAGATATGGCAACAATAGCACCCAGTTCATAAGATTAGTATAAGGATGGAGAACACTTATATTTCTAGAGCTTTAATGGACACTGTTTCAGGTATAAGTTATTAATCTTGACTCCACATCTCCATCATGGAGGATTTCTGAAGATCAGAAGGCAGAAGAATGAAATATCAAGGACTAGTCAAAACTGGAGCTGAAGCTAGTCAAGACTGGACTAGAGCAATAGCATAGTGGGTAGGACGTTTTCCTTGCACATGGCCAACCCTGGTTCGATTCCTCCATCCCTCTTGGAGAGCCCGGCAAGTTACCAAGAGTATCCCACTCCCACAGCAGAGCCTGGCAAGTTACCAGTGGCATATTTGATACGCCAAAAACAGTAACAACAAGTCTCACAATGAAGACGTTACTGGTGCCCACTTGAGCAAATCGATGAACAAAGAGATGACAGTGCTACAGTGCTACATTCAAGAGAGGATTTTCATCAAATTTTGGACTACCAATAGTTGAGAGAGGATGATTAAGGTTCAAGCAGGATTAAAATACCCATGAATAAACTGAGGTTAGAAAAGCAAGAAGATAGCCTGACATGTATTTTTATGTCAAATCAATAGCAGTTGAATAAAGCCTCCTCTTTTGAGAAGCTTTACTCTGAAGGTAAAAGGTGGTTGCTGGAGTGGTTTACCTTTTTTTGATTAAAAATCACCTGTGTCGGGGGCTGGAGTGATAGCACAGCGGGTAGGGCGTTTGCCTCGCACACGGCCAATCTGGGTTCGATTCCCAGCATCCCATATGGTCCCCTGAGCACCGCCAGGAGTAATTCCTGAGTGCAGAGCCAGGAGTGGCCCCTGTGCATTGCCAGGTTGTGACCCAAAAAGCAAAAAAAAAAAAAAAAAAAAAAAATCACCTGTGTCATCCTCTATCTCACTTCCGGTGTCTGTCCCTTCAACCCATTGCACTTCTGATCACACTACTTACTGTCTATGCAGAAATCTAATTTTCAAATGAGCTAGTGTTAAATAAGGTGGAAAATGAGGTGCTTCAAGTGCTCTGCACAGTATCTGATATTTATCAGGTCCCAAGTAAGTGCTACAACTATCTCAAGCTATGTGTTTACATTTGAACTTTTATATTTGAACTCCTGTTAATTTGCAATTCTAGTCTCCCCTGAATTTTCTCTGCTACTTGTCTCCCTTTCCCAGATTTTCCTATGAAAAACCCAGTCTTTGAAATTCCATAATTTGGTACCTAGGCCATCTCCTCTATGCCCAGATTTGACTACACAAAACTTCCTACACCCATGTTTGCATTGCCACCCCCAGCTGCTCCTCTGGAACTATCTTACCTATATTCAATTTATTCATTGGGCATCTAAGTGAACAACTAACTGGTTCTGTTCAGTACACATCTCAATCTGTGATAATCTAAAATTAGATATTTTTGTCTAAATATAGCTCTTGTTCCTCTACCTAGCAAGTTATTCATAGGAGAAAAAATCTAAAATTCAAATTTCCTTTACATATTTCTCCATGGGCTGGAGCAATAGCACAGCAGTTGGGTGTTCGACCCAAGTTTGATTTCTCTGTCCCTCTCGGAGAGCCCCGCAAGCTACCTAGAGTACCAAGCCCACGTGGCAGAGCCTGGAAAGCTACCCGTGCGTATTGGATATGTCAAAAACAGTAATAATAAGTCTCTCAGTGAGAGACGTTACTGGTGCCCACTCAAATAAATCGATGAGCAACAGGATATTTCTCCACATTTCATCAGTTTCTTCAATATTTTATAACATACACCTTCTTCGTCTGTCACTGACTTGAGTTAATTTCCTGTTGTCACCAATATTCAGATATTTTTCTTATAATTCTTCTTTGTAGACATCGATTAAAAGATATTAGCCCCTCCCCAGTAATTCCCAGCACTGCCTGGGCTTCTGGTCTTGCAGATCAATCAGCACATCCTCAGGCCTTAGCACAGAATTCCTGGTCCAGTTGACTGAAAATTCCTGATTGTCCCCCAGACCTCCTGAAAACCAACTGCAAGACCCCTTCCCACCACCATCACCATAAAACAACCACACACACACACCACAAAAATGGTGCTACCTCCTACAAAAATTAAAATATTCCACTTTCTAGGTGGCTAACCATAGCCCTTTCCCACTCTACCAAGGGAGTAAAAGATAATAAGACACACACACCAAGACTGAACAGAGAGAATTTTAATCCAAACTCTACTATCATTTTACAATTTCCTAAAGTGCTGAATCTAAATTTTTAAGCAAAAGTACATTTCATTTCCTCATTAATAAACTAAAGGGATTTCCATTAAAATTATGCCCTTCTGGTTTAAACTAGATTATTAAGACCTAAAGAAATGTAATTATTGGTCTAAGCTTATTATATGGAGAGACATGAATGTATTTAAATTAGTATATTTCAAATGTTGAAGGAAATTATCTTAAGTTCCATGGCTCAGCCTCTCTATAGATTTAATCACTGACCTCATATGGACTTTGTGACATCCCAGTGTGAGAAATTCAGAGTCATAGTGATGTATTTTCTTTCCTAGTGCCTTCTATCCTCCATTCCAGGAGTAAGAGACCATGGAAAGGTAAATGACCATAACTCCCATTTGGGGCTTCTCATATCTGCCATGACTAAGTATAGCCATCAGAGGATGCAACAACTGTACATACCCCAGAACTCAGATAACTTCCTGCAGGATCAGACAAGAAAGCACCACAACAAGAACATGAAGGAGGTGGGTGACCAGTCACAAGCTTATTGTGGTCTCTGAGGAGTAAAGACCTTAGAGAGTGAGGAGAAACATGGGCTATAGGTGGAGGATTTATCTAAGGAGGTCAAAGTATTGGTGTTAAAGCTATGGCTGAAGAGTTAATATATATATATACATATATATATTTAAAGTAAACCAGAAATAGCAATTATGTCTTTTAAGCAATATACCCTGCCAGCATGTCAGTCACAATACTTTGAAATCATCAGTTATGACACCAGTGTCTTTTATGAATATCAGACTTAGTCTGTGGCCACCTTTTTCCCAATTTTTGATGGTAACTATCACCCACAGATCCTGAGAGTCTCAAACTCAGAAAAGTCATGAAGCTTGACTAGTTGAATTATTTCAAAGCTTCTTGGCATGTATCTCTGGAAACATGAAGGCGTAAGATAGAATTAGAGAGAGAAAACATAAAAACAGAGACCAGAAATCTCAACAGTAGTGCCTCATTGGATAGGGGCAAGAAACCTGCACAGAACAGAATTTGGAGCTCTGTGTTTTAGGTTTCTTGTCTCATAATTTGTGAGTTTAGCCAAGACAGCCTATATCCCCAAAAACAATTTACCACAAAATGTTTTATCTAACCCTCCAAACTCAGTTCCAAACTCTAGTTGAATATGGACTAATATATATTCATTTTAACAACCATAGGAGACTAAATGATTGAATCTAATCCTGACCTTTTTTGTAACTAATATTGGTTTTTAATGTTATGTAATTTCAGAGGGGTTGCTTTATATCTATATATGTGTGCAATTTGCCATTCAGACAACCAGTTCAGGGTTATCTCACCACCAAGACCCCTTCCTCCCATACCTTTGATGATCTCTGTCTTCTAAAAACAGAGCTTTCACTAAATCTATGCATGTTGGTTGTTTCTTGAGAGTTTGCTTGCCTTAATAATTCATAATCCAAATACGAGTAACCTATCTAATAGTATCTTTATTTCAACTTAGCATAATCACTCAAATTTCATATACTTTGCCACAAAATAGATGTTATCTTTATAAAGGTAGAATAGTCTTCCACTGAGTATATCACAGATTTACCAACGCATCTGTTAATAATCATGGAAGTCATTTCTCTATTTGAAGGGTTATAAATGATACTGCAATAAACATAGGGCTACAAATGTATTTTTGGATGAACATTTTCAAATCCTTCAGATTAATACCTAAGGAGCAACATTGCTGAATTATATATAATGTCCATTTAATTTTTTTAAGATATCCCAATACCATTTTTTTCTTTTTGGGTCACACCCAGTAATGCACAGGGGTTACTCCTGGCTTTGCACTCAGAAATTACTCCTGGTGGTGCTCAGGGGACCATATGGGATGCTGGGAATAGAACCCGGGTCGGCTATGTGCAAGGCACACACCCTACCCGCTGTGCTATTGTTCCAGCCCCCCAATACCATTTTTATAGATGATTCAGCCCTAAGTTTGTCTTATACTATAGAGAACTTTATGAACAACTTCTTACCTGTGTCACAAATAGAGATTAAGGTCAGTTTGGCCAGGGAAATGACGATGTGAAAATTATTTGCATCTTCTGAAATGAAAAAAAATATGTGTCTTCCTTGTGTTCTACTGCACTTTATGGCCTTAACTTAGTAGCATAAGAATAGAAAAAGTTAAACAATTTCTCAGAAGTACAAAACAAAAAGGAAGTCTGAATTTTCCCTAAAAGAGATCTTTAAATTTATCCAGAAGACCACAAAATTCATTCCCTGTTTCGAATAAGTATTCACTACTTTTTCAGTATTAGATTGACTATGATCTTAACGCATATATGAGAAGATGCTAATAGAGAAGAAAATTAAGGTTAGACTTATTTTATTTTATTTTGGGCCATAATTGGCTATGCTCAGGGGTTACTCCTGGCTCTGCACTCAGGAATCATTCCTGGCATTGCTCAGGGAACCATATAGGATGCCAGGAATCGAACCTGGTTTGGCCATATGCAAGACAAGTGTCTTCCTATATTATCATAGCTCTGGCCTTCAGATCTATTTTAAAGTCAACTAGAGAAGGTAGTAGGCATTCTTTAATTTATGGATTAGTAATGCTGCCATGAATCACACTACCTGGTGCAGCGCTAAGAGCAGCCACAGTTCCCCAAAGTAAGGAGCAAGGTGGTTCCTTAGAAAACTCGGGATCACGACTCTTATAATGGGTCTGCAGCCTTTTGTTAGCATGCCTATCTCTATTCTTTGAAAACAGGAATTGTTTATGGAATGTAACTTTGGGGGAAGATAATCTTCCTCAGGATGGAAAAATAACCTGGAGAAAAATGATGGTGGAACAGGGGGAATTATTCAAATATTCTGGCAGAAGCCAGACCAGCCTCACAACTAAGTTGCTCTCATTGACTCCCAGAACTGGAGGGGAATTGACATAGAACTGAGTTCCTCCTCCTTTTCTCTCTGAAATTTGTTCTTGACCTTAGTCTCTTGATTCTGTTTCCTCATTAGAGACACCGATGGGATGAGTACTGGGCTCAGAGAACTTTGTCCCTTAGTGACACAAATATCTTGGTAGTTTTGGTAGTATTTTCTTCCTCCAGCCAACCTATAAGCACTCTCAAGCTCTCTTTCTCTCTTTATATAAACATCTGTCTGTCTGTCTGTCTCTCTGTCTCTCACATACAAACACTACACACACACACACACACACACACACACACACACACACACACACACACAACATGTCGTAGCAGCAAGAACAGAGAAGAGAGAGTATACATGCAAACACAGTTGAAGGCCCACACTCCCCTGTTCCCCAGCCCCTGCTTGAGATCAACATCTGGAGAGACTTAGGTTTCAGAGAGGTATTTAGCCTGAGTCATCGACATGTGTAAGGACTGTCAGCAACTTTTCCATGTCCTTTTTTTAATGAGCCCCAATTCCTGACCTGCTGAGAAGTCCTTGGAAAAAGTCCATTGGACCTCCAGGAAAATTAATGGAGTGAGTCTAAATTGCTGGGGTAAGAGGGAATCCAAATAGAGATCTGACTTCTAAAACAATATTCCCAATGTCTGACCTCTCCTCAACGAAGAGAGCGCCAACAGGAATGCTGACCTCTAAGCACTTATCTGCATCCAGAGTGACTATATTTCTAGAAAATAATAAACACCACTATTTTCATCTACCTGCCATGGGCACAGTTGTACTCATCCCCAAGAGAAAAAGGTGCAAGCTCTTCCATTAAGACCAGCATTTCTGTTCTCTTTCATGTCCCATTAGGCATCAGAAAATATCTATTTTCTTTCATCCTGAGACTCAAAAACTATCACTGTATCACTGTCATCATCATCTTGTTGCTCATCGATTTGCTTGAGTGGGCACCGGTAACATCTCCATTGTGAGATTTATTGTTACTGTTTTTGGCATATCAAATACATCACGGGTAGTTGCCAGGCTCTGCCGTGCGTGCGGGATACTCTTGGTACCTTGCCAGGCTCTACAAAAGGGGTGGAGGAATCGAATCTGGGTCAGTCACATGCAAGGCAAATGCCCTACCCGCTGCGCTATCGCTCCAGCCCTCAAAAACTATATTCCACCAGAAATTTCAGAGAAAAGGTCTATTTGGAAGTCTCTGCTACTCTTGTGCTGGGTTGTTTGAAGTGGCTCATGTGAGCTCTCCACACTCATTTCTTTTTCAAAAAAGAAAGAAATCAGGGCAGAAGGGGAGACACTCATCAGCGTGGATCAACAGTTTAGGAAAAATAAAAATTTTTTTAAAGACTTTGGGTCCAAACTAGGTGAGGAGAGAACTCATTGTGCTTTATCTGAATTGTGGATCCTGCAAAACATACAGCCAGCAGAATCCCACGTTCCACCCTCACTCCCGGAGTTCTGATGTCAACATAAACACCCCAAACAGCCTCCCCTGAACTGACCTGCAAAATTCCCTTGCCCCCATACAAATGGGATTATCTGCTACAGGAGTTCCTCAACATGTGTGTCTGACACAAGAACTTATCCCTATGCAAAAGGAGCAGCTTGGTTCATTCCTCAGTTCCTCCATCCGATAGCTTTGTTTGCTTTGCACTTATAAAGGGATTCTCTGGGTTATTAGAAGGATGGAGAAGAGATCTGTTCTGCAGAGTTCAGGACCAACGGAAACAATTCCTCTAAGCTAAACATCACTCTGCAGGTGTTTTAGCCAGCAGGAGCAGGCAAACTAGACCATCACAGAGGTCCTCAGGACCGTTAAAGATGGCCTTCGCTTCATTTCCACTCCCGACTGCCGGCATGTGGGATACCAAAATGTGTTATGCTCTGTCCTTATAACACCCACGTCCTCATAACACCCAAGTGGCTAGAAGGAGTAATTGTATATTGACCATCTACTACGGAACGCCAGTACCTGTGAGAATGCAGTAGTAGAAATAAAATGAGTAGCAATAAAGATAAAAGGCCTAATTACAAGAAACTCACCACAAAAGCCAGATTATCCTAGAAATCACCAAACTCAACAACCAACTTATTGCCAAAGTAAGGCAGCTGAAGTTCATATGTTTATGACACAGTCAGGACCAAATCCAAAGCACTCTGCCTTCTGCTGTGATCTGACTCATGCACATGGTACTCAGGAGGGCCACAATACAGGGTTTCACGTCAACGGGATTGGTTGTCCAGACTTTTAGAACATTGTTTTAGACCAAGGATTTTGGGTGATATTCAAAGAATGGTGACATTTTGAAAGTTAGGGAAGTCTTCCCTGGAAAGTTTGGATAAAATGGAAAGAAATGGATCAGTCAGAAAAATAGGACTTTGCCTTCATTCATGGAATATTCCACAGGTCCTTATTAAACTCCTGGAAATATACTGAATTTAATACAATTTTTCTTTGTTTTTTAGGCCACACCCAGAAGTGCACAGGACTTACTCCTTGCTCTGTGCTCAGAGATCACTCCTGATGGGGTTCAAGGGACCATGCATTGCCAGGGATTGAGCCCTTGTTGATTTTCTACTCTACTTGCTTGTACTATCATTCCAGACTCATGAATACAATTTTTCTTTAAACTAAATTGTTTTATTTTCTCATTGGCTTATAATGCTTTTGTTTTACTTGTTTTAACTTCCTCATTGGTTTATGAAACTTTACACCTCTGTACGTGTGTGATCCTAATCAGTAACTACCAGACCATACTGTCAAAATAACCCCATCTATCTGTTCCTCACAGCATCCTCCCGTTCCCCACTGGTTTCCCAAATGTAGGTGAGCCCGGTCTAGACTCTGCCTAACATTATCCTGCACCATGGTAATGTAAAGTGATTTGGCAGCAAGTAGTTATTTACTCATTTGTGTCAACATTTTATCAGCAGCTTTCTCCCCACCAGCTGACAGCATCAACTCGCCTGTTATTTCTCCTTTTCCTAGCACCTAATCTCATACTGCGTGATCGATACATTTTTGTTAATTGAACTCTTAGAGGTGGTTAAGCCGATGATTCTCAACAAAGAGTGATCCTTCCCAAGGCAGTTTGGGAACGTTTTGGTTGTCATAGCTATGAATACTCCAGCAGCATCTAATTAAAGGCAGGCCAGGCATCTTGTCAGACTTCATATGCCAAATATACAGGACAATTTTCCCAAAGCAGAGCTGAGGTTGAGACATCTTGACTTAGATTTTAAAAATTAGAAGATATTTATGCTACATTGAATTTAATTTCTTACTGTCAAGTCTATACAGAAAGAATGTGTTATCTCTAAATGCTGTGAGATTCACTTAAACATATGTGCAGAATATACACTTAACACACATTACACTTCTTACGTGCAGAAAAGATATTCTAGTGATCTTCTCTCTTCCACAGATGCTCAGTACAGAGCTGAAATTTACTCAACAATACCTCTCTCATTTAACATTAAAAAGACTTTAAAACCGAGAGTAGCCTTTAAGAGCATTTAAGGTATTGGCTTACTTTACATATATGACAAAGTGCAACAAGTCCAGTGAGGTCACAGTGGAGCCACACCCACCTGCTAAGCCACACCCCTAATAAGTCATAATGGTTTAAGGCCTTAAATACCCAGGCCCAGACCTCCCATCCTGGCAAAGCTCCCCATTTCAGCAGCAATTACAATGTCGACCAGCCGCAAATTAAAGAGCCATGGCATGAGAAAGGGCAAGAACAGAACCCCTCATAAGGGTGTCAAGAGAGGTAGCAGCAAAAGAAAGTACCGAAAGGCCAGCATGAAGAGCAGAAAACGGTGCGATGACGGTGAGTGAACAGTGGGTAAACCAGTAATCATACTAAATTGCTCTCCAAGTTTTTTTTTCTTAGTTAACTCTCTTAGCACTCTAAAATGAAAGTTGAAGCAATATTTTTTACATTTTAAATTAAATTTGTATTTAAGTAAGAATAGTGTTTTGAACCATACCTCTATGGCTAACATATTTTTCCCCCCCCCACAGCCAATCGCAACTACCGTTCTCACGTATAACTTAGCCAAGAAGGCTCTACCCTTGTGTACTTCAAACAGCACCAGGAAGAAGCAAGGGAACAGAAGAGGGGACTGCCAAAGAGACCTGAAGTTAGATCAAACCCAAAGAGCTGCTTATGTGGGCAAACCACAACGAAATGAGAAATGTATGTTGGCTGTTTCTCCCCAACATCTCAATAAAATTTAGAAAACTAAAAGTATGTTTTATATTTTAGTTTAAAAAAAATTAAAACAGGTTTTTAAGCTCCTGGGGAAGAATTAGAAAATTTTAAAATTTGACTTAGAAAGTTTCAGTAAGTTAGTTCACACCTGCCAGTGTGCCTCAACTTTGGTTATATATTTGCCTATTTCCTTTTATAAGAATTGTAGAAGAGAAAAAAACAAAATAAAAATTACAAATTGTGTACTAAAACAAAGGGCAAGAAGGAAATTTTAGTAATTTGGCTCATAATTGCCAGTGTGCCTCAATCCTGGTAATATACTCGTTTCTGTCTCTCTCCAGTAAGGAAAATGTGGAGGAGATAAAACAAGAAAAATAAAACTGTTTACAAAGTGTTTACCAAAACAAATGTTTTGGCAAGGGGATTAAAACAATAGTAAACATAGAAATACAAGCCACGAGAGGCAGATGAGTAAGAGATCAGTGCTGTGGGTAGAAGGGACACTCAAGAGGTGCTCCTAAATCATGCGTGTGACCAGTATTTGCAGACCATTAGAGGTGGGAAGATACTTGGGGAGAGGAAGCGAAGCTTTTTCTGGGAGATGAGCACAACTGGAAGCCGTTGCCCGGGAGATTCAAGTCAGGTAGGTATTTCTTTGATGTCATAAATGAACCTTAGTCAAGTGTGTCTGAGAACAGTAATAACCTCAATATTGAAGGGACTTGATTGATCATGGGCAGGGAGTAACTGTCCTTAGTTACAGCCCTCATTTTAACTTGACCTTCCAATGTCCCCTGGCAGGGAGCTGGCACCTCCTCT
Organism: Sorex araneus; assembly: GCF_027595985.1. Taxonomy (NCBI): domain Eukaryota; kingdom Metazoa; phylum Chordata; class Mammalia; order Eulipotyphla; family Soricidae; genus Sorex; species Sorex araneus. The sequence goes on along the minus strand of NC_073313.1, from coordinate 249,600,171 downwards.
CAGCACCCACCCACACACAAGGGAATATTTTTTAATGAAGGCTTCCTGTTGCCTCAGAGGCACAACGAGGGTGGCACGGGGTGGAATGGGGACTCTTATTTAAACTAAGACACCCACAGAAACAAGCCACCCACTGGGGGGACACACCAGGAAAGGATATAAGTAGGAAGGAATGAGCACACCATGAGACTTAGACATGAAGTTTGACAGTCGAGGGTGTGATAAACAGGATCAGGTGGTGGTGGATCTCTGAAGGAAATTCAGATCTACAAGTATTTGAATGAAGCCACTAAATGAAGCCCGTGAATATAACTACCAGGGTTGGGCTGTCCCTGTGAACCTCTGGATCAGATTCGAGTGACGTCAATGTAAAGGGTAAGAAACATCTAGGTTATTTCTTTTGTTGAAATGAATAAAACCTTGTCCTGTCTCCTAAAACTCCGAAATTGTGTGCCTGATGCTAAAGGAAGATTTGGAGAAGGAATGCAACATCTCCTCCAGCGTCAGATACATTTCAAACTCATCTTTCAGCCAAACTTGGATTAGAATCTATTTTATTTCCCCAGTAGTTTCAAATTTTCTTTTATGAAACCTCATTATATAGTTTTTGTTTGGGATTTGTGTGTATGTATGTGTGTGTGTGTCTTTTGGGTCACACCTGGCGATACTTAAGGTTTACTCCTGGCTCTGCACTCTTGGCAGTGCTCTGGAATTTCTCTTGGCAGTGTCTGGGGACCATATGGGAAGCCAGGGATTGAACCCGGGTCAGACATGTGCAAAGCAAAGCCCTACCTGCTGTACAATCACTCCAGCCCTTCTCACTACACATTTTACCTCCTAATAGTTCTTTTGCTTCCCCCCCCCATCCTCCCGCCCCCACCGCCAGCTCTTTTTCTAACCAAATTCAAGTTATTTACAAATAACCCTCCATGTTTGCTGAGTGATGACCCAGAGCTCTGGTATGGAAATCTTTCATCCAAAATGGTTAGCTCTCACATCCTCCTATGCCCTCTTAGAGGTTCTCTCTTGGTGAAAGACCACAGATCTCCTTGGAACACAAAACCACTTTTAACATCAAGCATACTGTCATTGTTGGGTTCTCGAGAAGTAGAGACAAAGATTCGCTTGGGCATTACACATTCACATAAGGACACTACTTGTTGAAAGAAAGCAGATAGGAGTTGTCAGAGATGTTGATCCAAACCTCAGCATTCGGAAGCAAAGTTAAAGTATCCACGTAGGGCTGAAATACACCTTTCTTATCCCCACGTTAGGACGGGTTGTTCTAAAAACCATGCGGACAAGACCCATGACAATTGGGCAATGTATCTGTGTCTCACTTTCTATCACCCATATTCTTCTCAGCCTCTCTTTCCCCCCTATGCCCCATGCACAGTTCATTTTCCTAAGCCTCCTGCTGGGACAGGATGGCCTCAATGTGTCAAATGTTCTTAATACAGCTCAACCCCTTTGCACTGTGCTGGCTTTGCTGCCTCTCCCCTGCCGACTTTCTGATCACCAATAAACACGCCAACCTCTCTCAAAGGGAAAGGCCAGTCAGGGATACACTAAAACAGCATGCTAAGTGAGAAATATACTTTTCTATAGGAATTTATGACCCACAAGTCAGCTTGTATCTGTTCAGCTTTCAGAAAGTAAAAATCAAGGCTCAAACAAAGATGCTTTAATCGAAGAGACCAAAGGGTGAAATTTGTCTATCAGAGAACCAGGAGAACCAAAACTGATGGGTGCGTGGGGGGTTGGGGGGGCGGACAGAGAGGCAAGAGGGACAATGAATGAACCTCTTAAAGACTGTAAAAGATCACATCCCCCAGAGAGCACACCCCTAACATTCTTTATTCCAACTCTCCAATCTCCTGCTATTGCTCCCATGGGCTTGTCCAATAGGAGATACAGGACCCAAAGGCCAGTTCCTTGGGCACATCAAAATACAAAAAAAAAAAAAAGTTGAGGGAAAACTCTGAAAAAGCCAATGCTGAGATTTTGTTGTCTCAGACCAAAGTCCTCTCAGGGAGTGAAGTGGGATGAGATCCCAAGCTGAGTGACTTGGGGCTCTTGGATTCTCAGCTGCTCCAAAAGCTTTCTCCTGATCTTTGCAGAACTGTGTGATCCCCCAGATAAAAAGTACAGATTCGGTGTTATAGTTTAACAATCCACCTAATTAATCATTAGAAGGGCATGTGGTCAACAGCTGAGGTCCTCGGGGCAGCCAGACCCTTGCCTGGTGAGTGTGGACTTCAGCCTCTTAGGTCGCTGGAAGAAGGCAAGCGCCCGGAAAACTCTGTTTTGCCTTCAGAACATTTTCCAGGCTCACACACTGGAAGTTTTCCAACACCGATGTTGACTTAGTCCCTGCCCTCCAGGAACCTTCGTTCTGTCTCTTGCTGACAGCCTCCGTAGGTCCCGGGGGGTTCCACAATGGAAAAGAGCATCGGGCTCTCTTTCACCGTGGGGCCTTACTCGGGAAGACGTAAAGACCTCACGCTCTGTGCGATTTTTCTTCGTCAACTTAAGGAACTTTGTTCCACGCTCAGTTTTCTCTGGAACGCCATGTTCTGAAGTCATCGCCTCCTTGGCCTTTTTGGGAAAAAAAAAAATTAAGTTTTTTAAGACGTTGGCCTTATTAAGCCCTTCTGGGTCACCTTGACCCTCTTTGTGAGCTGTCTCGGCTTACAGGGCGTCTGCTGTCCTGGCTGCGGGGTCTGCCGGGTGTGGTTCTGGAGGACGCAGATGGAGGTGGAGAGGGCCCAGAGGTACCCTAGAGAGAGCATGGCCCCCTCCCACCGCTTGTTCTGGGTCTCACCACATGGTCCTGGGAGGGATCGGCCGTGTCTACGCAGCTGTGGGCAGACCCAGTCAAAGCTGCTGTGAGGAGAAAGACCAGAAATGGCAGCTGGGAGGAGGTTCTCTGTGTGCTCTTTGGGAAATAGAGGGGTTCGGCTGTCAGTCACCCAAAAGTCCTGTCCTTCGAGACCAAGAGAGAACACCAGCTACATGCTTGACCTGGATTTCTGGTTCTGCTGGCTGACCAGGCACTTCTCAGTCCAGTCTGGCAAAAGAAATTGGAGTAGAGTCTTATTTTCGACCTCTGCAGGGTGTAGGACCTGAGTGGGGCAGTGGGGAGTGTGTTTTGCTTTGAGAAAGACTCTCACGCCTCTAGAACATCCGTCCCAGCGTGTGCTATCACCCTGGCCCCAGCCCTGCCAGCCATTCCTGCCACCTTAGCCCAATGTCCTATGAGCAGTGCTGATGACAAAACTCTCCACACCATACAGCACCAAGGAAAAGGTCCAGTACCCAGGAATCCTGTGTCTGGATTCTATCGGAGCCAACGCCTCTTGCTCAGTGAGTCTGGGCGCATCCCTCAGACCCACTTTATCACAAGCTTTTGTGTGAGGTCTTTCAGGCAGTGGGTCATCTCATCTGGGGGCCCACCCACCAGTCACTGTCACTGTCACTGTCATCCCATTACTCATCAATTTGTTCCAGCGGGCACCAGTTACGTCTCTCATCGTGAGACTTGTTACTGTTTTTGGCATATCAAGTACACCACGAGTAGCTTGCCAGGCTCTGCCATGCGGGCGCGATACTCTCGGTAGCTTGCCGGGCTCTCCGAGAGGGGCGGAGAATCGAACACGGGTCGGCCACTTGATAGCACGCCCTACCGCTGTGCTATCCCTCCAGTCCCCACCCACTAGTATGGTGGCCAAACCCAACTGGAGCATAGAGGCATCTCTGGGAAATGAGAAAGACAGGCCAAACAGTACTTATCCCTAACTTTACATCAGGCTTCCCGCTTCTGTTAACTTCTTCCTGGTTGTAAAACTGTAGCCCTAGCATCCACTTTCAGAGGGCACTTGGAAGAATATGGAATGCTGCCAAGTATACCAAACACATACCCTGAGTAACTGGGCCTCTCCCCACACCCCTTTAATATATCATTGAACCTGTCTCACCTTGACTCATGCCTTTCCTCTCAGGTCCTTGCCTTAAGAAACCACATCACCCTGCCACAATCCACAGAGAAGCGGCAGGCATTCTGGTGAGCAACACGGCCCGGACAATGCTCCGGACCCGAATCGGGGCCAGCAACACCGGGGGGCTGGAAGGAGGAGGTGCCGCCAGCACACCTTCTCCAGATGGAACCCTGGCGACACTGAGCAGCAACTAACACGGCTCCAGGATTCGGGACTGGGACACATCCGAGCCGCGCGGCCGCTAACGCAGCCGCGCAACCTTTTCTAAAACCTGAAAACATACAATCTTTTAATGAAAACTACTTATCAATTGCCTCCTTATTAGGGTTATCTTGTTTGGGGATATAACTCCCACAACAATAGTGAGTTTTGTGTTGAAATATGGAACGTAATCAAGGTGAAGAGAAAATAAATTGAAATTCATCAGTTATACAGCTGGGGTGGGGGGCGGGGAGTATACCCAGGATTTTGGTGGTGGAATATGGGCACTGGTGAAGGAATGGTGTTTGAATACGGTATAACTGAGACATAAACCTGAGAACTCTGTAACTTTCCACATGGTGATAAAATTTTTTAAAAAATAAAAATAAAAAAAAAAAAGAAACCACATCACCCAATGCCAGCCCCTCAGTTTTAGACAGACCTCCCCAACAGTGCCTGGCTGGCTCTGAAGAGAGTTCCAGAAGCCCATTTGCAACCCAAAATCTATTTCTTCTGACCCTTCTCTAGACCAGACCCTGGGGTTCAAAGACACCTACCTCTCTTTCATATCCTATTTTGTTCTGCATATAATTAATGCAAGGGTTGCAAGAATGGTCTTTTCTCTGTAATCATATTGAAAAACCATACAGGGGTGAGGGGGTAGGGGTGGTGGGAGTCAGACCATGTATGAGGGAGAGGGAGAGGGATCATATCAAGACTCACCACCATTATTTCTTGGAAAATAAATCAACAAATTCACCTCTTAAATATGTTGCAAAAGCCCCAATCTGAGTCTGAATGCCAGCAAGGAGGACTTGGGGTAAATGAATAAACTCACTGATCAGGACTATTTATTTTTTCCATAGGTAACTGGCAAGCATTCCCATAATTAATTAGCTGTGAAGTCCTCAGGTGTCACGCACAAGAGCTTAAAAAGACCTAAAGAACTGGATGTGTATAGTGTGCGAGTCTCATCCTGAAAGCACCTGAGAATGAGAACCAGGAGAGGAAATAGTAGAAACTGGAACTTGCTTCATGAACTTCCTGTTTCCCTGGGGAGCACTGGGTCATAGGAGACACAATGTCATTTCAGTTCATATCATTTTGTTAAAATTACAAAAGCCATCAATTCCTACACAGGCCCTCTTTTGTGTGGAGTTAACATGTTCTCCCTATGTCTTTATGAATTTTGTCTGGGCATTTGGGGTTCCTCCCACACCCCAAAGATGAGTGGGTGTCTCCATGGGACCAGTGTGAATCTGTCGTGTGAATCTGTAGTGGTCTGCAATGGAAGGGCAACCTGTTCTGGATCGGTACCCACCTTATGCCCTCAGTTGCCCACACAGGCTCACGGTGTATTCTATGACATTGAAATGGATTGAATAGCTTGGAAACCAAATGAAAAAAAAGGGTACAGATGGTTCTTTTAGATCTCTAAAGCTGAATGATATTTTTCAACCAACCAGAAATATTGTATAGAAACTAATTCTTGCATATACCAATTAACCTGTTACCTACTTTTTGGTTTTGCACTTAGAGTCACAGTTTCATACATACACAAATGTGTATATGTCTATGTCTATGTATACTTTTACTAAGAGATGAAGAGATTGCTAATAGGCAGAGAAGGTGCTTTGCATGCAAGAAGCCCAGGTTTGACCCCAGGCACTGCACAAGTCCCCCAGGCTTTCCCTGGAGCACCCCCCAAGCACAGAACTGGGAAGGGTAAAGAGCATAGAGCAGGGCTTCTCACAGCTTTGGCCAAAAAGGCGATGTCGGTCTCTGCCCAGTAATCCTCCTCCTCCTCTCAAATACTGAGCCACATCACAGCCCAGTTACTACTCAACATGTACAACCATTAGCGTTTAGTTGAGTGTGGAGATGCTATCAACGGAAAGGAAGAGAAAAAGCTCAGAAACAGGAGGGAAAGCTGGACAACTGGGTTTCACCTAGGTCAGGCAGGAAGCATCCAGGGACCCAAGGGTGCTCTCTCCACAGTGAAATGATCCACTTGGCCATGCTTACACCACTTCCCTGAGCCTTTAGAGTCCCAGAGGAATTGAACACATGGCCCTGGTTGTGCTTCAGGGGAACAGGATTGACCCTGAAAGGGAAACGAGACTCATTACAGGAAAAGGGAAGGGTGTGAGGTAGCCCATCAGCCATAAAGAAGCCTTTTGCAGAAATAGGGAGTGGACAACTGCATGAAGGAAACAGCTTAGCTTTACTGAACACACACCAGCACTTACTTGCTTCTCTGACTGCCCTTGGGACATTTTCTTTCCCCTGCAAATCTGTTACCTGAACACAAAAGCATCTACATTGAACCTGCACCATCACTTTACTACCTAAGGTCAAAGCCAACTTCATTCTTTGCCTCATGTTTTCCCCACTGAAGGTCTCTTGGCCACTTTGAAACTCAACAACTCTCTATATTCTCCTCCACTTTCTGCCCTTTCCTTGCTATCTGCCTGTTTAACCAACTGTGATGTGGACCAATCAATGCATACCATTACCTTCCACCTTACCCAGCCTCTAGTGTATACACTCACACACAACTATGTCTTCATTGAATCCTCGTGGTCTAGTCATGTGTAGGCATGAGCTTCTGTCTTTTTCTATTTCCCTGAACATCCTCATCCATGAGACACCTGAGTTGTTATGCCCCCAGATGGCTCAAACCAAAGTTGGCCACTCTTATAGCTGTTTTAGTTCAACTTCCTGCTCCTAGTGAATGACTTCAAAGTTGATGGTTTTATAAACAGAGAATATATGAAAACAAAGAGGAAGTCACAATTTTGCTGTATCAGGAATTTCTATGTCACACATGTGAGGGGAGGGTGGAATATTGGAATCTATCACTATAATCTACTCCAGTCTCTACTAGCTAGCCCCTCCCTCTCCCTCTTTCTTTCCCTCTCTCTCTCTTTCTCTTTCTCCCTCTCTCTCCCTCTCTCTCTCTCACACACACACTCAATGCATGCATAAAGGCACAGAGTAGAGAAGGAAAATTCAACTTGGCCTCAATCAGCCTCGAATTCTGTTATTTTGGAAACATTTACAACTGAGAATTCAATAGCAACGCTTGTAAAGCACTGAGGCCAGACCCCCTCCTCAAGGCTTTCTACATGCTAACTGTTTGCCCCTCCACCACAATCCTGTGCATTAGCTACTATTATGAGCTCTGCTTCAGAGATCACAAATGGAGGCACAGAAAGATAAATTTGCCCAACAGCATATGGCTGACGTGTGGCAAGCCAGGATCAGCACCAGCGAGCCTACTCTTTAGAAATCTGTCTGCTTAACCATTAAGCTGTGATCCTGGATTTCCAGGAGAAAGAATGGAGGCCTTGAAACAGAGAAGACACAGTGAGTTATTTACTAAGACAGGCAGGCCCAGACCTATTCTCTGATGCCCCCCCACTTTTGCTTCACCCCATCCTCCCCCAAACCAGACCACATTCATATCCAAGATAAAGGGGCATTTTGCTAGTCGACTAGATCATTTGGGTTGGGAGGCAGAAAGGAACGGGAGCACACAATTTCATCTCTCTTGACTTGGTCCACTGTCTGGGAAGGTTCAAAACTCAAACAACGAATTATCGCAACAACAACAAAAAAATCAAAGCCTTTGAGTGCAGACAATGTTGGACTCAAGTTTTAAGCACCTACCAGGATGTTAAACCAGTTGCCTGACTTCTTTGAGCCTATGTCCCTCTAGAGTAAAACTGAGTAAGAACTCCCACCTCTAGAGTCACCATGAGGTTCGAATGCAGATCCCCAGGCCAAATCACACACACACACACACACACACACACACACACACACACACACACACACACACACCCCACCTGGAGAGCTTGAGTAATTTATGAATTTCAGTTCCTGCCCCCAACCACCCCTGGCCTTCACTTCAGCTAGAACCAAGCAGAACCCCTCGGAGATGTCAGCCACAGTATCTACCCTGGGGACCATCAGTACGGAGGGCCTGAGAGACCACCCCTCCTTCCACCGAGGAGCAGACTATCCCCCCACCCCTAAGTCAAGCAAAGCCTTTTTGCCACAAGATGCACCTATGACCCCACTCTGTTGCTAGAAAGAAAGACGGGAATTGTGAGCTCTGCTATGAGTCACAGAAGGCCTTTGTGTCTCCCTGGAGAGGGGAGTGTGGAGCCTGGGCCAGGGGGAGTAAAACTGTGGAGGGGGCACGGGGGTGGGGGAGGGGAGGAGCGGGTGCTAAGGAGGGGCAACCTGGCAGCCTGGATTTCATCTAAGAAAGGCTGGCCCGGTGCCCAGCCTGGGGTGTTGCAAAGCCCCATGCAGGCACCCTGTGAGGTAGAAACAGGTGTGGACAAGGAGAAAAAACTTAGGAAGAGAGAGAGGGAGATTTCTTTTAACTTGCAGTTTAATTCACTCACATTCATTTTTAAAGCCCCTGGTCTGAGTTTCTTCCCCTGCAAGAATCTCAAAATAGTCCTTGGCCCTTTGAGGCTGTTGTCCTTCCCATTCTCCCCACTTCCCTGCCCATGGCACACCTGTACCTTATCCATGTCTAGCAGATGGAAAACAAATGTGTGTGTGTGTGTGTGTGTGTGTGTGTGTGTGTGTGTGTAGGGGTGGGGGTGGGGTGGGGCTCTGACCCTCAAGGTGACTCTAGAGGAGAATGTCTTCTTCTAGGTCCACTTGACTCATCCTATTTCAATGGCAAGACTTTGAGGAGACCCAGGGGAGCCTCCCCTTAGGACCAAGAATGTCTTTGTTCCTTACTATCACCCTAGCATTCCTCATGTAGTTTAAAACACAGTTCCCAGGACCATTTCTAATCACCCCAGCCAGAAGTTAAATGGGCTTTATCACCTCTCTGTCTCCGGCTCACTGTTTGCCCTTGGAGAAGTTCCCATTACATACAGAAATATCACAGCGACTGAGGTAGGGATTTGCACCCCTAAGGGACCATAATTTCTGTGAAGGCCGGCCAGCCATCTGCAGGCTCTCTGCCGGGCCTCTTTGAGGGGGATGATAGCATCCCTACCATTCCCTGGGGACTATGGACTAGGCTCCTCTGTCCCCAGAACTAGTGCAAGCTTCCTGACACCAGCCCAACAACAGCCAATGTTCTTATGCCAGCTGTAAAAAGGGTCCCTGGTACCCACTGTGTTCTCCAGGTTCTATGCTCCAGGATGAACAGAGCAGCAACATCAAAGAGGTAGGGATTCCCCATGGGTATAAGGAGGTCCTCAAATGTGAAATTATTATGCTGGGCCCTTCAAGATTTTCCTCAGGGGTTCCCAATTTTGCCCCCATCACAACACCTAAATTCTGTTTTATTTGGTTTGGCTTGGGGCTCACACCTGGTAGTGCTCAGGGCTTACTCCTGGCTCTTTTTGCTCAAGGATCACTCCAGGCAAGATGCAGGAGACCACAGAGGGTGCTGTGAGGATTGAACCCCCAATAGGCCGCCTGCAAGATAAGACCCCCATCCTTCTGTATTATCACTCCAGTCCAATATCTGTATTCTAAATGTATGGTTTTTGGCTAATGAGAGGAGGGAAATTCTCTTTTAACTCGACTGGTAGTTGGGTCCTGACACTGCTATGAGGGCTGATAGCTTCTACCTTTATACCTCCCTGTGTTTCATCCCCTAGGACAGTGCCTGGCACATAATCCTCAACAAACATGCGTTAGATGGATGAATGCAGGGGAGAGGATGCTGGTGCTGTGACCACAAATCACTTCCTGAAGGAAGAGGAGGAAGGGAACAAGAAAAGCTTAAATTAGAAGGGACTTGAACTCTTCTAGACTTATCGCTTTTATTACACAAGAGAATGAAGGCTCCAAGGTGTGGCACAATGGAAGGGGGAAGAGGGCTAGATTTGGAAGTCCTAGGTGGTCCTGGTTCTACAAAAACCAGAGGAAAAGACAGCAGTTTTTAGAGAAGCCACTTCTTGGCACCTGTCCTTGCTACCAGCTCAGTCAGATTAACTTTTTCATTTTATGTCCTTTCCTTCCCTTTTTTCTCAGGACTGCTGCAAATGACCAGGCAGACCATGCTCACCAGGTTAGCCCATCAGGTTGGGGTGCTTCCACACTTGGTCACCAGGCTCATTGAGGTCTTACAGTTCTTTTGCTGTAGTGCTTTTACATAGGACTCCTCCAGGACATCTGGTTCAGCCAGAAACTTCTGGTGATGCTGGGAATGACTTAGATCAAAGAGCAGCCAGGCTCAAACAGCAGAACCACTAGGATTATACTCCACATGTATGACACTGGGGTTTTAACTCATGGCCATACGCTTCCAAGGCAGGGGTTCCAAGCTGCTCCTCTGTTACTCCAGAACTATTTGTTAAGTATATAAATGTATTGATCACACCTTTTTCTCAGTTTAATGACAACATCTTCTGTAAGTTAGAGTAACTCTTCTTACAATTTCAGCCACTTGTAACTGCATAGTAGTATTTGAGAAAGCTGATCAGAACAGGAGCATTCTCTTATTCAACTTATAAATGTGAAAACACTTTATAAAGGAAATAACTGCATTCTCGTAATCAATGTAGCATTATTCACAGTACCTAGAAACAACCTAAAGATTCATCAATGAGCGACACAATATAGGAGATATGGTTTATATAAACAATATAATATTACTTAGTGATATATTTTTTAAAAAGTTGTAACAACATGAATGTGTCTAGAGAGAATTGAGCTAAGGGAAACAAATCCATTGGAAAAGAACAAACACCATATGATTTCACTTATGTGGAAGAAAAAAACCAAATGAACAAACAAAATTGAATTCATTACAATAACAAAATAGTGGTTACAGGAGTGAAATGGCGGAAAAAGGTGGTAAATCAGGAAAAAGTGTCAATTGTGTGGGGAAGGATAGAATCTAGATTTTGGATAGTGAACATAATACAGGAAATAATAGATTTTAAATTATTAAGCTGGGAACTGGTGGAAAGACGTTGACACTGATGGTGGGATTGGGGATGGAACACCATCTGTCTAAACCCCAATTATGGATGACGTTTTAAATCAGGTACTTGAATAAAACAAAGCACTGTAGCACTGTAGCACTGTTGTCCCATTGTTCATGGATTTGCTCTAGTGGGCACCAGTAACGCCTCCATTGTGAGACTTGTTGTTACTGCTTTTGGCATATTGAATACACCATGGGTAGCTTGCTAGGCCCTGCCATGGGGGCACGATACTCTTGGTAGTTTGCCGGGGTCTCCAAGAGGGAAGGAGGAATCAAACCCAGGTCGGCTGCATGCAAGGCAAACACCCTACCCGCTGTGCTATCACTCCAGTCCGAGTAATAAAACAAAAATTTGGAAAAAAATTCATTAAGCTATATACCTGAAGTCTATGGAATTTAACTATCCAATCTTACTTTAATATTTTTTAAGTCCTTTAAGAACTGTTAAAGGTTCCTATCTGGGGCCGGAGCAATAGAACAATAGGTAGGGCATTTGCCTTGCATGCAGCCAACCCGAGTTCAATCCCCGGCATCCCATATGGTCCCCCAAGCACCGCCAGGACTATTTATTCCTGAGCCAGGAGTAATAGTGCAGAGCCAGGAGTAACTCCTGAGAATCGCTGAATGTGTCCCAAAAAGAAAAAAAAAATGGGTTCCACTCTAATATAGAGAGTTCTTGGGGCTCAGTAAAACAGATGGCTATTAGAGAGACATGAAGAGATTTTTGCCTTAGGATAGGATGGGTCATAGGAGGGCTTGGACTACTGCACTCAGCCTTAGACTGCACTGAACTGAGACAGCTAAAGCCACGACTCGTTCCAGGATGTAGGCCTTGGGGAGACAGGAATGTAGAAGACTTTGTGAGTAAAACAGAGTCAGCAGCCATCCAGGTGGCTACATGGCAGGAGAGGAAGCGCTTAGACCCTCTCCTGGGAAGATTTGTATCTTGAACACAATGTCATAGTCCAGGCAGTGCGAAACATTAGCCTACCAGTCTGTTCTGATCTGGATTAAGCTGTCCCCAGCTGTACTCCTGTAGCTCGTCTCCAGTACCTAGCCAGTACTTGGACTTTGCGCTCTACTCAGAACAGTGAGAGCACTTTCAAGAGACTGTAGCACTGTAGCACTGTCATCCCATTGTTCATCGATTTGCCCGAGAGGGCATTAACTTATCATCAAGAAAGGTTTTAAGTTGACAACATGAGTGAGAAGCCAGGTCCTTGTTTCTAATGTGAGGAAGAAAATGAGGACACACCAAACAAGGCTACAACAAGTCATGAAGGAACCCACCAACCAGGGAAAAAGCATGGAGTAGAGGGAGACTCTGACTATTTCTGGGCTCTCCAGATAAAAACTCACACACCAAGATTTTTGAAGCCTGGACACACAGAAATTTAAACAATGAAAGATTGGAATTTGGTCTTGAAACATGCATATAGGGAAAGTCATAGACTCAGAAACTGTGGAGAGCCTCCACGGGACCGTGCTTTGCAACAACAGTTGCACTGTGCTTGTAAATTGCACCGTTCTTCGTAAACAACACCTGTGTGCTTCGAAAACAATTCCTAATAAGGAAACAGGATGTCTTGCCACGCCCATAAGCTGTAACTAACCTATCAGATGCAGACACGTGGGCGAAAACAAGCAGCGAGAGGTATATAAGGAGGGAAGCTGCCTAGCTAGGGGCTCCCCCTGGTTCCTTTTCCTTCGTTCGTCCTTAGTCCATGCTTCGTTCGTCCTTTTTGCATGAGAAGGTTTCTTAATAAATAGCTGGAAGAAGAATCTCCGGGTTGCGTGTTTTCTTACAAGAAACTTTATTTCTAGTAATGTATTACAGAGAAATCTTTATATCTCCCCAAAAGGGGTCAGTAACCGTCACAGCAGCACTTCAAGTAAACAAGAGTCTTTTACATAGAGTAATTCAACTTTCAAAACTGGGCCTGCTATGAAGACTAATGTGGTTACTCATAACGCATCCTAGGTGGAGAGTCCAATAAAGGCGATTGCATCACTACCATGCCATATTCTATATAATTCTTTTAAAGTAGTATATGATAATGGGCACATAGAAACACATACACACATACATATATGTATATATGTATATATGTGTGTGTATATATGCCTATATAGTATATATATATGTGTGTGTGTATGTGTGTATACATATGTGTGTATGTGTGTGTGTATATATATATATATATATATATATATATACTCAAAGCTCTCCAAAGTATATTACTCTGTGTGTGTGAGACCAGGTAAGCAAGTAACAAGACAATACATCAGTGAAATTTAAGGGGCTAAAACTGTATATATAAAATTTGCATGTACATGTATAAATACATATATAACACACACGCACACATATATACAAACTCTCTTATACAAACACACTCATTAATTGTGAACTTTATTTTTTGCACTGAGCTGTTCACAGTGATGACCTCGAAGAAGAATGAAATTAGGTGGTGAACAAAGAAGACTTTTGACTTATCTATATTGTTTGAAATTTATTTCACAGTACTTCTGTAATTAACTTTTTTTTTAAATTTCTTCAAGCTGCAAGTAATTTCCATCTGGCATGAAATGGAAACATCAACAGTCCTTTAGTATACAGAGTCTCTTTGTTCTGAGGAAATTGCCCGAATGAGGGTTTTAATGATATAAATGGAAAGTAAAGACTGGCTTCTGATCTTGAGATGTGGTTGCCAGGAGGAAAGTTCTAGGGGGTTGGGAGGGAGGAGGGATAAATGTTCCCCGTGTTAATATGTTTCCATTTCGGACCCGTGTCCCAAGGACTAGGATTGTACCAAAAGGTGTTTAAGGTCTCAGTTGAGAAAGAAATGAGACCCAGAGGAATGGCGGACGTTTCCACCTTTTGTACTGCAAACTCTGATCCGAGAGCCTGTGGTTAGATGTTTGAGAACAAGGCACTTAGGGTAGTTTTATAAGAACTTTTATGGGACTCTGGCTTTTATGAGACTTTGCTCTTCAGTACCCAGGTGACCAAATAAAACCCCACATCACAAGATGCTCTTCCCCTCTTTCCTGTGTGCAAACACCCCTTGACCAAAGATAGATGACGATTGGCAATGGCAACTTTTCATTGTATTTCTCAATAGGTGATTATTTATATGCAGCAGGGCTCTATAACTTTCCCATTTATTTTCTATTTGGCTACCTTACTTATCTCACCAGTTTGTTCCCACAAGTTTTAATTTATTTTGATGTTTTTTAGATATGCCATCTATTTTAAGCTGAATTGTGTTCATCCCAAAATTCTTATGCTGAAGCCCTAACCACCTTCTCCTCCATATTTCAAAACGTGAGTGTGTTTGGAGATAGTTTTTTTTAAAAGGTGATTAAGATTAAATGAGACCATTAGGGTAGACTTAAGGTCAGTCAAATGGGATTTCTCATAAGGAGAGGAGATTTGGACACACAGAGAAACAAGAGTAGCACATGTGCCCAGTTCTGGAAAAAACAGGAAGGGGAGGACCATCTGCAAACCATGGAGAAAAACCTCAGGAGAAAACAGAACTGCCAACACCTTGACCTTGGAATTCTAACCTCTAGATCTGAGAGAAAGTAAATTCCTATTCTTTAAGCCACACAGCCTGTGGCATTTTATTGTGTCAGCCCGAGCAAATAAATGCAGCATATTGGAATAAAAGAAAAAAAAATTTTAAAAAAAGAAATTTTGGCAGTTCTCCATAGTTCTACCACTCATCACTCATTTATATTTCCTGGCTTATCACATCAGTTGTCATATGTTCTTTCAAAGTTTTGGATGTACCAGGAGAGAAGATCCACATTCAAGTTCCTAACAGACCCATTTTTATTAGTTAAGTCACCCTGTGTGGACGCTTCTTATAACTTTGAAGGGTAATATTATATTTCATTCAATTAATCCTGTAGACTGACACCCTGATGATTAGATGTGAAAATTGAGGCTGCATGAGGGCAAGTGACTTGTCTTAGGTTATAAGTCATAATCAGGCATAGGTTTTCAGTTCTAAATTCAGTCCCTTGCTTTTTATATCCTATCCACTGAACAAATGACCAAATTTTTTTTAAGTTTGAAATTGAGTGTCATATTTACCATTACTCTGGCTTCTTCTCCCTGTAGTTGAATGTGTCCTTTCTGCCTCTACTTTTGGTTGTCAATCCATGAATAAAAGGGGTTCTTCCGATTAAAAATTAGACCAAAATAGTCATGCAAAATAGCACCCAGTTCCTAAATTTCTGCCTTCCCAGTTCTTGTTATATTGCTGAAGGAGACAGCAAATAATGCTGTCAAATAGTGAGTATGTGAGGCAGCTTCAAGATAGTTTCTAAGTTTCCTGATTCCTTAATATTTAGAAGTATAAGTTCTATATATCAACTTGCTTTAATGGATAGGATAAAGTGAAAATTATACTATATCACTTCTAATATTTGGTTAGAAATAGATTGACTGCTGTTTTTCTCGCGGTTTTTTGCTCTCTTCCTCATATTGATAGAAGCTAGCTTTCATATTGGATACGTACTGCAATATAGAAATATGGCAAGGACCTGGGGGTACCTCAGGTCAATAATCAATGGGAAACATAAACCCTTTTACAACAGAACATTATCCTGAATACAGTTGAGTTTGAAAGCAGATCCTCTTCCAACAAGCCACCGGATGAAAATGAAAATCCTTGAGGGGGAAAGGGAAGAATAAAAACCTTCCATTTAACACCTTGATTTATAGCATTATGAGAGACACTTAGTCAAAGAATCCTGGAAAACATATCCATTTTTCTGAAGCTAAGAAATCATGAAAGAACATGTGTTCATTATTTCAAATCAGTACGTTTTAGGGTGATTCCCTATACTGCAATAGATTCAATCTGGAAGGAAAGAAGCCGAAGTTGTCCACTCAGCTCTATCAGTTGTTGACTAAGGATCAGTGAGCTTAGGTAAATACTTCACCTTCTCTAAGATCCAAGGAACCTCCTCTCCAGCAAAAGGGGTAATGAGAAAGAGATCTCCAAAAGTCCTTTTCAGTGTTCAAACTTTAAAGTTCTGTGACCGTTCCAAAATTTTCCCCTGTGTCTTCACCACTATTTCCTACATTCCTTAACCATGCCACATATGCGCCCAGGTCCCAGGTTCACCCTTGGAGCTCTGCCAATTTTCTCTTTTCAGTATTAGCACTGTAGCACTGTCATCCTGTTGCTCATCGATTTGCTCAAGTGGGCACCAGTAACGTCTCCATTGTGAGACTTGTTGTTACTGTTTTTGGCATATCGAATACGCCATGGTAGCTTGCCAGGCTCTGACATGCGGGCAGGATACTCTCGGTAACTTGCCGGGCTCTCCAAGAGGGATGGAGGAATCAAACCCGGATTGGCCGCGTGCAAGGCAAACGCCCTACCCGCTGTGCTATCACTCCAGTCTTGGAGCAGCTTTCTATCTCCTATAGCACAGTTTAAGAATTAGTGAAACTCAAATAGCCAGAATCTGGAAACAACCTGAGTGCCCTAGAACAAATGGATAAAGAAACTACGGCATGCCTACACAATGGAATACTACACAGCTGTTAGGAAAATGAAGTCATGATATTTCCTTATAAATGAATGGACTTGGAGAGTACCATGCTGAGTGCAATGAGTCAGAAGGAGAGGTACAGATATAGAATGACTGCATTCATTTGTGGTATTAGAAGACTAATAGCCAAGGCCAGGGAAAAACAGGCTAGGAGGAGGATTGGTCATTGAAACCAACCACAAGTGTGGGGCAGAGGGTAGGTAAGATAGAGAATATGACAATAATAGCTGGAAATGATCATGCTGGACAATAATTGAATGTTGAAAGTAGGTAAAAATATACACATGATAACCTTTTGGTATCTGTGTTACAAACCACAATGCCCAAAAGGAGGGAGAGAGGGTGGGACACGGTAGAGAGAGAGAGAAAGAGAGAAGAAAAAGATTTGCCGTAGAGGCAAGCTGGGAGGTGAGGGTGAGGGTGGGGACTGTGGGTGATGGGAGGGAAACTGAGAGCACTGGTTCTGGAAAATGTACATTGATAGGTAGAGGGATGGGTGTTGGAACACTGTACGGCTGAAACCTTATGGTGAACAGCTTTGTGTCTATATCACAGTGATTCAATTAAAAACATACTTTTTGGGGGGAAAAAAGGAGGGCTGGAGTGATAGCATAGTGGGGAGGGCATTTGCCTTGCATGCTGTCAACTCGAGTTCCATCCCCAGCATCCCATATGATCCCATGAGCACTGCCAAGGGTAATTTCTGAGTGCAGAGCCAGGAGTAACCCCTGAGTATTGCTAAGTGTGCCCCAAAAAAGCACACACACACAAATCAGTGGAACTCCAACAGCTGAATGCAAGGAGGCCAATATTGCAACCCTCCATTAAATTTGCCGCATCACTCAATCCCCCTTTCCACTTTTATGAGAACCATGCCACCTATTCTTCTCTGTTTTTCTGAAGACAGTTCCAAGAACCCCTAGAATGATGTTGCCTATCATTAGCCAATTTCTGAACATACACTCAGTTCTGCACAAAGGATCCAGTTAATGGCAGCTCAGGGGACCATGAACTCCTTCCAGAGAGCTGGCAAACTGATTCTGCAGAGCGTCCAGTTGGACTCCAGGCCTATCAACTCACATGACTTTGGGGCAGGCAAAGAGGACATGTGTTGGGGAAAGCCTGTTTGGGAGTTAGAACTCAGGAGTTCAAATATCTGTAATGCCACTGAATTTCCTAGGTGATATGCAGCAGGGTCTAAACCTCACTTTAGCTTCCTATAAAAGAGAGAAACATCTGAGAAATTTCTTTTTTTCCCATTGTTTATTTTTTTATTAGTGAATCACCATGAGGGTACAGTTACAGATTTATACATTTTCATGCTTGTGTTTCCATCATACAATGTTCGAGAACCCATGCCTCCACTGGTGCCCATTCTCCACCACCGATGAACCAAGTATACTTTTCACCCTCCAATCCCATCCCCCCACCCCACCCCACCTCTGTGGCAGGGCATTCCCCCTTGTTCTCTCTCCTTTTGGGTGTTGTGGTTTGCTATAGAGGTATTGAGTGGCCATCGTGTTCAATCTGTAGTCTACTTTCAGCACGCATCTCCCTTCACGAGCGGGTCCTCCAACCACATTTTACTTACACCTGAGAAATTTCTACCTCTTCTATCATACCTTTAGTTGTTTTTTATTTTGCTAAATTATCTCTGCCTATAGATGCTTTATAATCCTATCCTCATACCTTCCCCTTCAAACGACTTCAAAAGGTGCTTCTGCCCTGCACCCACCCCAACTTTACAGTAGTCTCAATCTCCACAAGAAAAGATGAGAAGGAAAAAGTCCACTCTCTTAAATACAAAATCATAGATAGGAGCACTTATAGTGGAATTTAAACACAGACTCTTATAGACCTCAGGTCCCCTGAACACCATTTAGGAGGCCATAAACAAACAATAAACAAATAAATGCAGATTCTTGACCTCTAGCTTATTCTATTCTTTTGAGAACATTTGCCCATATAATCCTATATAATAGTCAGCAGGTGCTGGCATTTTTGTTTCCTTGAAGAACAAAATAAGACACGGGAAAAAATAGACTTTTATAAAATATGTTTTATTGATTTTTTTTTACCCTATATGCATCCATGAGTGCAAAGAGGCTAAGTGATTCATTAATGCTCAGAAATATGTGCGCCAGTGGGGGCATTGCACCTACATGCTCTCTCTTTTGACTAATATAAAATAAAATCTGACTCAAATACCTTAAAATTTTTATTGGTTCACTTCATTACAAAGACAAAACATATACTGCCTTTTTAACTAAGAACATAGACTCTATCTCTCTAATCTAACTTCATGCTGACTTTCTTACTGTTCTTGAGGTAGCATCCAGAAATTTTCAAACTCACTATCTTCCTTACTAACATGTAGAAGGAACGTTCCATCGATTTCCATTGTTGTTAGTATCTAAGAAACTCAGCCCTCCTTATTGGTATCCATACATGATTACTGTTGTGCATTGGTTTAAAGTTGGATTCTGGGGCCTTAACTGAAAGAGTATACTTACTTGCTTCATGTAAAGAAAAAAAAACCATACTTTTAAATACCTCATTAGACAAAAACCAAAAACTAACAATCGCTTACTGTTTTATGTACATGAACAGAAATGTAGTTCATACAATCCAGGGACGTATCTTTGTTTTATTTTCTATGATAATACTACGAAACTGTTATTTTAAGTTAATTGGAACACTGAACTGAAAAAATAAAGTGTATCTGTATAATTATTTGAACAGTGCTCTCCAAAAAGGCAGATCCTATCTAATGCCAAAACCTTTAAATGAGACTATTTGAAAAGAACTCTTTGGGCTCATCCAATTCAGGTACCCGGCCCTTCAGGAGCCACAATTCTAACCAGACTCCAGGGAGGCCAGTTTTCATCCTTGATCTGCGGGGGGTACGAGATTTGAGGCACACCACACGCGCACCCCAAGCTGCAAAGTTCTGGGTACCCTCTGCTCATCCCATTCAGGTATCCAGCCCGTATCAGGGCTCTTTCCCAGAGTTATTCTCTCCCCTCCATATCCCATAAGAAGCATAAGTTACCCTCTTGGTTGGAACTTTCACCAAGTTAGCTTCACGATCAGGATCACGAAATCCCATTAATCATCGATTTCTCAAGCGGGCTTAGTAACCTCTCCATTCATCCTTTCCCTGAGATCTTAGAAGCCTCTGTCGACTCGGCCCTCCCAACGATGTCGCACTGGAGGCTCTTTCAGGGTCAGGGGAATGAGATCCAGCTTGTTACTGGATTTAGCATATGAATACACCATGGAAAGCTTGCAAGGCTGACCCATGTGGGCAGGAAACTCTCAGAAGCTTGCCAGTTTCTCCCAGAGGGAGAAGTAGGCTACAAGATATCACGCGGGGCAGCGCACTTCTGGAAGCTCGCTCCCAAGTCTCTGGATGTTGGCCGTTGATGGGACCACACACACCTGGGTTCCTCTGCCAGCACCTTCATGCATGAAGCCTGTCCGAACATGAGGAGAGGGTCCTCGAGCATGGCTGTGGCTGGGTTCCGGTGGTCCTCGGCCGCCGGGAGCTCTGCTCAGGGTGGGGAGGGAAGCTGGAGCCCATCCCCTCCGAGGGGTCCCAGGGAAGACAGCCAGGCATGCGGGTAAGAGACTCTCTGCCACCAGGTTAGCTTAATCACCAGAAACACATTAGCCAATAACTCATTAAGCCTACCTCAATTAATACTGCATCATAAGCAGAACAGTAACAGTGAGCGTGAAGGGCTAAACCACATAGGTCACAATGGTAAAGCAACACAGAACCCCACCAAGCTTACTTATTGAAGAGGCTAGCCCAGAAGACCCCAACAGCAATGAAGTACTAGATAACCTCTCTGACAAGGAATTTAGAAGGGAGCTACTGAGGATGCTTAGGGAGCTAAAAAAAAACAATGGAAAGCTATGCCAATAAAATGCAAGAGGATTTGAAGGTAGAAATGTGGAAAATGCAAACAAAATTACAAACGGAAATGTCAGACCTGAAAAACCTGGTAGGCTAATTAAAAAACTCAGTGGAAGGCCTCAGCAACAGAGTAACAGCTGCTGAGGACAGAATCAGTGAGCTTGAAGATGAAGTCCAGAGACTCTCTAGAAAAGAACAGAAAATGGAAAAGAGACTGACAATTCAGGAATAGATGGCGAGAGAAGATCATGATGAAGCCAAAAGGAGTAATATAAGAATTATTAGAGTCCCCGAGGGACAGGAAGAAAACCCTGATGAAGAAGAAACTGTCAAAGGCATCATTGCTACGATGTTCCCAGAGCTGAAGAAAACATGCAACCACATTCAGGAGCCCTAAAGGGTACCAGCTAGAAGAAATCCAAATGAAAATACCCCAAGACACATCCTGATCAAAATGACCAAAATCTTAGTTAGAGACAAAATCATGAAAGCAGCAAAATCAAAGAAAGAAATTGCCTATAAAGGAGCATTCTTAAGATTCACAGCCTAGGGCTGGAGTGATAGTACAGCAGGTACTATTGTACTATCAAAGGGCATTTGCCTTGCACACAGCTGACCCGGGTTCAATTCTCAGTATCCCATATGGTCCCCTGAGCACTGCCAGGAGTAATTCCTGAGTGCAAAGCCAGGAGTAACCCCCATGCATCACCGGGTGTGACCCAAAAAGAAAAAAAATAGTTCACAGCCGACTTGTCTGATGAAACCCTCACGGTCCGAAAACAGTGGTGGGATATAGTGAAAAAACTCAATGAAATAAATGTTTCACCAAAAATACTTTACCCAGCTAGACTCTCATTCATAACAGAGGGAACAACACACAGTTTTACAGATAAACAACATTTCAGGAACTTCATAGACTCAAAACCACGGTGACAAGAACGACTGAATGAGCTACTTTAAGACAAGACAGGGGCTGGAGCAATAGCACAGCGGATAGGGTGTTTGCCTTGCACGCAGCCAACCCAGATTCTATTCCCAGCATCCCACATGGCCCCCTGAGCAGTGCCAGGGGTAATTCCTGAGTGCAGAGCCAGGAGTGACCCCTTTGCATCACCGGGTGTGACCCAAACAGAAAAAACAAACAAAACAAAAAAAGACAAGAGAGGCCCCTCAAATACACGAAATTTCAGCAGAAAAATAGGACAAAACCCAACAATAATCTCTCTCAAAGTCAATGGGCTAAACGCACCAATTAAAAGACACAGAGTGCAGGGTAGATTAGAAAATTGAACCCAACATTCTGCTGCCTACAAGGAACACATCTCAACAGTCAGAGCAAACACAGGCTCAAAATCAGAGGTTGAAAAACAATCCTACAGGCAAACAACTCCCATAAAAACGTTGGGGTAGCCATCCTAGTATCAGACCACA